>NC_135221.1:23408988-23618988 GCF_052324685.1 Brachyhypopomus gauderio | reverse complement strand
GAAAATCAGATTTCATAAATCTTTTCATAAATACAAGTAACTTCCTAAAATGATAACTCAAATGAAAATCAATCGACCTGTGCACACTCTACTCCAACTGATTTGGGTACTGAAAGCCTCCTTTGATAGTTCTCTGGTGAAGTTAGTCAAATGTTAGTCAACTGTTTTGTTATTAAATATTTTCAGTAATTATTCTATATTTTTGTCAAGTAGTCTCTTGAAAAATTAGCATAAACAGTGTCAATATACATAAACAGTATCATTGTCATTTAATGCCCTGCCCGCCAAAAACTGGCTGTTTACGAGTAACGGAAAGATTTTTCAAATATGTATTAGGCTTTCCAATCGCAGACTTTGAAAGCTTTCCAGGGATGTCTGAAGATCTCGTAAGATCTCTTGTTCTCTTCTCGTACCTTTCTCGGGCCACCTGCTTTCATCTCATAAACATCGATAGTGTAGTTTGCTCGTCGCCCGAAACTGTCAAACTGGATGTTGCCAGTCATTCCATGTAACTGGACCTGCAAGGATGAAGCTTGATGACATCATGGTGCAGGACAAGTTCACGAAACAGAACAGTCATCCTGCATGCATGTACTGTCTTTTCTTGAACTGTTCGTTCTAGCGAGGTGCTCAGCACTCTGAGGCCAGCCTGCTGGTCGTGGGGCGGAGCTTCCTACCATTTTGAGAGCCCTCTCGATGTCGATACCCTGACTCCATGGCACAGCTGGGTTGGCCAGGCAGTCTCCAGCGCTGCCTCGTCTCGACACGTCGACCCGCTGCCTCCGCAGGTACCGGAATGCCTCGGCTATGACCAGTATGGCGTCATAGGACAACGCGGATGTGTACTGTACAGAGAAAATGCAGGAGTTACACGCTCCACCGCTTTGTGCGAGACCCTGGGAGAACTTGGTTTCCATAGGTCTCTGTTCTCTTCTCCCTGCTACGTATCAGGTCTTCAAGAGTCAGGCAGATTCATTTGGTTCTATTAGACCTGTGTGCTAATATAACCTGAACACCCTAGAACACCAGATGAGAATCTACACTCCAGTTATCCCCCCCCCCCCTCCCCACACACAAACACACACACACACACACACACACACACACACACACACACACACACACACACACACACACACACACATATGTACACACATACACATCTGTCTAAACTAAGATTCATATTATTCATATTATTCAAAAGCATCGTTACATTCACTGTCCTGTGTCCTGTTTAAGTGTATCTAGCTTACACTCTTCCATACAGAATAATTACAGTGCATCACCACATATAATCACGACATTCACCGGTTGGAAAGTGCATTTCAGGAAACATTTCACAATCCTTTATTCGCATTTACAAAAGTGCATTGTTTTCCCTTGCAGAAAGGGATTTAAACTGGATTCTAATTACAGTTGTGTTAAAATCTTTAGGTTGGTAAGGAGCAAGTTTCAGTGCTACTGTTATTCTAGGGTGACACCTGCAATTAAGCTGCATCTCAGGCTGTGAATGCACTAATTTGCAGAGAGAACGTGATAGTGTTTTTCCCCATAGTTCACTTATGGATCCCAACATCAGAAATCTGTTTAAGAAAGTCATGGTCAGTATTACAGAATTACAGACAAAGATTTTGTTTTAGTTACTATTTGAAAGAAAACCTTGAAATGCAGTGATGTGTGTACATGGGTGCCTACATGCATTTAAAGTTCTACATGAATAATTACTTTTAAGCATTCCTTGCAGATAAGTGGCCTAGAACTTTCTTTGACCTGTTTACTAGTTTGATGAGACATTCCACAGCCACTCTGTCATGACTAAACTCAATGAAGTGCCACTTAAAATCTATTTCTTTCCTGATTATTGTTTAATTAGATGTAAATTGAGGCTCTGGTTTTAACACAGCCCTGGGCTGGATATCAATATATCGACTACTTAGAGGAGGAGGAGGAGGAGGAGGAGGGGAATGAAGGAGAAAAGGAGGAGAGTCATGATAGGAGAAAATAGAAAAATAGAAAGAAAAAATAAAAGATAGGTGAAAAGAGAAAACTGAGAGGCCATGAAGGAGATAAAACAGCAAGATGGCCGCACCTTTTTGCCGATGGCATGAGAGAGGTTTACCTTCAGAGGAGTGTTCTTAGCCTCGGGGAACTCCCGTTCATCCAGACGGTCCCAGCGCTGCAGGAACTGCTGCACGATGGGGTTCTCAGGATTGATTATTTGAAAGCCACTTATGTTTGCTCCACCGAGATACACGTTGTCCAGGCTAACATTGGAGAAGCCCTGAAGAGAGAGCAAGATAGATAGATAGATAGATAGATAGATAGATAGATAGATAGATAGATGGAGGCATGTGTGATACTACAGTATAGATCTGCTTATTCTTTTATACATTAGGAATATCAGCTGAATACACAATGGTAGTCACATGAAAACGGTTATATTTCATAATAGTGTACAGTAATATATAATATAGTATTGACCATGCAACTTTTGTTGCAGTTTTGCTGAACGATCATAGACTGTGTGTGTGTATAAATAGTTGTAGTGGGAAAAATGAGAAACAGAAAAAGACCAGAATTATGCTTTTAATAAATGAACCCAAGAATGGGTTTCTCAGAACCCAAGAATGCTTTAAAATTAATACCCAGTTTTACAGCCAGTCAACACTGGTGAGAAACAGTTGCCAATTGTGCACAGTGTACTCTCACCCAGAAGACCACAGCACCCTGGGGGACTGTTCAGCGCAGGAGATAACATCCAGAACACACTGCCATCCATCACTGGACATGCAGACATACAGTCACACCAGGACAGTTTATAGGGTGGCCACCTTTTACCTAACCTCCATGTTTTTGGGCTGTGAGAGGAAACTGGAAACCTGGAGGAAACCCCACGCAGACACAGAGGGAACACGGAGACTCCAAACCCTTGTAAAAAAGTCTAATTGTTTTACTTTCAGCTTTCACTACACTGAGTTTCATTTTCTAATGAATATTCATTGAGGTTATATATGTTTCTGTTCATTGCTATCATAGCTAAAGTGGCATGTGTTGATCAGCTCTGCCTCCCACTACATCAGCTGGCACACTGACTTTGCACCAAATGAGAGAACAAACACCAAACCGTGTGGATAAAGACGTGTGGATAAAGACGTGTGGATAAAGACGTGTGGATAAAGACGTGTGGATAAAGACGTGTGGATAAAGACGTGTGTGGCCACTCACCAGATTGGCGATGATGTAATGGTAGCCTCGGCTGTTCTTGCCCTGAGCGACGACCTGAGGGAAGAGAATCGATAGCGGTTAGCTACCCACGTAAGGGCCACCAGACAGACACGCAGCCCTCGGGAAAGATCTCCCAGACCTGCTCACAACGCCAGCCACCTTAAACACGGTGGCAGCAGAGAAACTCTGTACTCATGGATATCTTTTCTTGACAAGAGTGATACCAAGTCTCTGTAAACAGGATTAGGTGCTTCTCTTCAACCATGTTTGAGTATCACGATTAGATCCAGATAGGAAGGATCCACTTAAAAATTGAGCAGTAAATGCACCTAAGACGCATACCATATTTAAATCTTGATATGCCATTGAGTGAGATGTTATAGAAATGTAAATCCATTCCTCTGAGCAACATTTGACAACCAAAAAAAAAAAAACCTCATATAATGTGCAACAGGAACCGTTCTGAAGCTGATGGGCTTAATGCTTCCTGTAAAGACGAATGTGACTTTAAATGCGTCACTAACCATCTACAAACAGCACAATGCATTAATCATCAATGTATTAATCATCAGTGTTTTAATGCATTCAGCCAGGTTGTCGAATAAAGTTGTGCATAGGAGTTTTCTGAATGTAGAAACTGTAATATTTCAATAATGTCAATGAAAGTTACATTAACAATCACAATCATGTGCGGTATTTGCAACACAACCGTTCTACATTTGTATTCCATTTTTTCATTCCAAAAATAGAGAAAACTAAATCATGAAAGAATGGCGCTTTATCCCTTGTGCCTGCTGATGTGGTCTGGAGGAAGTCTGGAGAGAGAGCACAGATCTTCTCTTCCACTGATCTCATCAGGCTGCTGAAGTAGGTTAGACCACTCTGACGCATCCGCCTGGTAAATTCACGTTGTGCCACGGGAGAGAGGCAGAGATGCCAAACAGGGCAGAGGAGAGAGCTGCAAACCAGCAGATATATGAGCAAGAGAGGGAGGTATGAGAGACAGATTATACAGGGAGGAGGTATGAGAGACAGAAGGTTCAGGGAGGAGGTATGAGAGACAGAAGGTCCAGGGAGGAGGTATGAGAGACAGAAGGTCCAGGGAGGAGGTATGAGAGACAGAAGGTCCAGGGAGGAGGTATGAGGGACAGAAGGTCCAGGGAGGAGGTATGAGAGACAGAAGGTCCAGGGAGGAGGTATGAGAGACAGAAGGTCCAGGGAGGAGGTATGAGGGACAGAAGGTCCAGGGAGGAGGTATGAGGGACAGAAGGTCCAGGGAGGAGGTATGAGAGACAGAAGGTCCAGGGAGGAGGTATGAGAGACAGAAGGTCCAGGGAGGAGGTATGAGAGACAGAAGGTCCAGGGAGGAGGTATGAGAGACAGAAGGTCCAGGGAGGAGGTATGAGGGACAGAAGGTCCAGGGAGGAGGTATGAGAGACAGAAGGTTCAGGGAGGAGGTATGAGAGACAGAAGGTCCAGGGAGGAGGTATGAGAGACAGAAGGTCCAGGGAGGAGGTATGAGAGACAGAAGGTCCAGGGAGGAGGTATGAGGGACAGAAGGTCCAGGGAGGAGGTATGAGAGACAGAAGGTCCAGGGAGGAGGTATGAGAGACAGAAGGTCCAGGGAGGAGGTATGAGGGACAGAAGGTCCAGGGAGGAGGTATGAGGGACAGAAGGTCCAGGGAGGAGGTATGAGAGACAGAAGGTCCAGGGAGGAGGTATGAGAGACAGAAGGTCCAGGGAGGAGGTATGAGAGACAGAAGGTCCAGGGAGGAGGTATGAGAGACAGAAGGTCCAGGGAGGAGGTATGAGGGACAGAAGGTCCAGGGAGGAGGTATGAGGGACAGAAGGTCCAGGGAGGAGGTATGAGAGACAGAAGGTCCAGGGAGGAGGTATGAGAGACAGAAGGTCCAGGGAGGAGGTATGAGAGACAGAAGGTCCAGGGAGGAGGTATGAGGGACAGAAGGTCCAGGGAGGAGGTATGAGAAACAGAAGGTCCAGGGAGGAGGTATGAGAGACAGAAGGTCCAGGGAGGAGGTATGAGGGACAGAAGGTCCAGGGAGGAGATATGAGAGACAGAAGGTCCAGGGAGGAGGTATGAGGGACAGAAGGTCCAGGGAGGAGGTATGAGAGACAGAAGGTCCAGGGAGGAGATATGAGAGACAGAAGGTCCAGGGAGGAGATATGAGAGACAGAAGGTCCAGGGAGGAGGTATGAGAGACAGAAGGTCCAGGGAGGAGGTATGAGGGACAGAAGGTCCAGGGAGATACACAGGAACATGCTGAGGAAGTGCTGAGCACACAGTGCTGTTGCAGTGCTGCAAATGGGATTTCATATGTAATGAACTCATCACACATTACTAATAGACACAGCCATAATTGTTGCAGCTTCTCCTGTAAATATTTGATGAAAACTGTTTAGAATGCATGCCATGAATGATTTTATTCTAACTTAGTGGTCAAGAATAATTTCATGGATTATGAGGTTCCCAGTAGATCTCATTTGGTATATTTTTATGTACACCCCTGATGATCCAGCTGCATAATTATTTAAGAACATTGTGAGTTCAGAAAAAATACAAAAATCAGGCCTGCGGGTTTGTGCTACTGGCCCACAGTTTCAGAATCAATCTACCCTTTTCTCCAACAACTTCTTCAGCTGCTGGTATGAGCGCGGAAGGCTGCAACACCTTGGATAAAGATGTCACGTCTCCCCGGCTGGCACTTGCTGTCCAACGTGGCGTCCTTGACTTTTGGCTCCAGCCAAGCGGGGTTGGAGCCAGTGAGAGTAAGAGCCTTCCCCCACACACAGGCACCGCGGCTGGGCCTCACACACCTGAGTGGAAGCTGCCTCCCTACCTGTCACCCAGCAGGAACATGGCACCACCTTCACCTGGACACAGCCAGGGCTTAATGACACTGCACCATCCAAAGGCTCAGACTCATTCTTAGCTCTAGCAGCCCTGCAGCGCTGTTGAAGCTTACTCCACGAACACCCAGCAGTGCACACCTCCACAACTCCGCTAATTAATTTGCCTTTCCAAAAACGGAGCTGGACTCCACATCAAGCTAAGCTTTAGGCTTCATGCTCAGGCCACCAGTTTAGCCCCATGCACCAACCTTGAGATTTCTTTTGTCCTGTTGGTCACCCACATCAACCTTTAATGATTGCTTCATAAACATGTCGTCTCTAGTTTAATTTTATTCATGCTTTATTTTAGGACAGACAGGATTAGGGCAACATAAGACAGTAATATTTCATAACAACCGATTAGTAATGCTGGAATCCTTCTCATAAATAAAGATGATGGTTTGAGGTGGGATTACTCTTGTAGTAGCACCACTGAGAGGCATTAGGGGACTGGATTAGAGGAATGGTTACAGTTAAAGTGGAGAAAATGCCACAGTATAAGCCACTTCCACTGTGACTGTAATCTTTCTCTTCCTCTTAGCCTCCTGCCATGCATGGCTCCCACCACCACCCCAGTTCACCTTCTTCCTTCCTGGGAGGTGATGAGATTTCTGTCCTTGAGAAGTTTCACCTCCCTAATACTGTATATGTGACAACTTGAGGCTTGAGTCACCTTACTCTCACCCTAATAGGCTTTTAGGACAGGCTTGAGTCGCCTAAAGGCTGGATTATACTTTGGCGAGTGACTGTAGCGCTCCACACACCTCGCGCGTCACATTCTTTGCAGTGTTGTCTGAAACGATATGTGGTAGTATAAAGAAACACCCCTCAAAAACAGGAGAAGGAACGTTTACCTGATGAATTTTAATGTTGCATTGTGTTCCAAGTTTGAAAAGTGTTGGAATTTAGGCTAAAGCAGTGTTCTCAAGTCTCACGCATTGAGCAACCATTCAATAATGTGATAAAAAAGTGAATTATTTCAAATAATTTCCAGTATATGTATAAATATTTAACTTAATTAAGCTTAAGGTGCTGGGAAATAAATGGACCTTGAAAGTGACATACAAGTGCTTGATTTCCACCTTGTAAAGGTGTATGAATCCTACAAACGTGACTTATTTCATTGTGCTGAAACGCGGCGCGTGCGAAGTTACAAAATTCGAGAGGTGCACAAGCTCACAAAACGACCCCTCGCGCAGGGGCGGAGCCACCACTATTATATCATTTTTGGCACGTGGACCCTCACGCCACGTCAAGTCTAGCTTTACTCTCACCTTACAGGCCGTGTTTGCTGGTCCCAGGCAGAAATAGAATAGCATAGGAGACTTGTGGATAAAAAGACAAAATCACTCCAGAGGTTTGTCACCCCCCCCCACAAAAAAAACCCCAGAGTTCAGGCTTGCTGGGTCACACCAACTCGGCCCTGACCTTTAAATAAAACACCACTCCATTGTAATAACAGGCCCAGTTCAGATATTTGAAGATGTCTGCAAAAGGCCACAGAGTACTTGAGTGTGTAAACAGTCATATTCTCATCAAAAAATTATGCATAAATTATGGGTAAATTATCATCAAGATGCATGACCACAGTGTTTTGCCTTATATGCCTTATTTTGACTAAATGCTCATTTTACTGAATTGCTGAATATTTGTAATTTGGCTTCAGGAAATCCACCTTTTTACTCTTGCAACTCCTATTAGAGAAATTCCCATATTAAATCTCATAATGTACTCTGTTATTAACTCTGAATAACTCCGAATAACTCTGAATAACTGAACTCAAAGCCATTCCACCAAAAGAATGATGACAATAACTGGAAAGAAATTATGGCAACCATAGCATGACTATCACTATCAAATCTATAATCCTCAAGATTAACAGTTCATATCATGTGGTACTTCAAAGAAATGAGACTGAAAGTCAGAGACCATGATATCCCTGTGGTATTATGTTATCATACATATGGATAAAGATTGTCTCAGAGTAGCAATGAAAAGATTCTATGATTTTTGAGGTATGAAACATCATTGCATGTCAGGTAAAACCATGACAGCACTTTACACAGATCACTATAACATGATCACACCTGATACTAAACATCCCTAAGGACTGCGAAACCCCAAAATAGTTCTTCCTGAGATTCTCACCAAATGTTCTATATTCAGGGGTCTTGTTAAGGACATGTCTTCTGTAGAGTAAAATCCACCACCAGTCTTGATGCATCATCTGTGTTTTGTGTAGTCTTACATCTCTCATGTTGGATATGTCTCCCTAATACAAAACAAAACGTGCTACATCAGCAGCTGTGTTACATGTGTCTGATTAATCAATAAACACCCCACATAAATCACCAGGGAGACCAGTGGGGGAGGGGGGGGGGGTGCATACAGCCTCCGACTCTCCAAAAGCTTGCTAGAAAACTCACTTATCTTCATTTGTGCTCCCTCCGGCATGCTCTTAAGCAGGGAGGCCAGGAGTGTGAGTGTTCTCCAGGGGATACATTCTAATTAACTGGCAGGAATATCTGCAGCTACCCTCTCTGCTTGGCAACCTGAAATTTATGCCTGAGTGGGCGGAGTAAATTTGGATTCTTTCCAGAGGAAGAAATGTTTGCAAAAACGGCAAAATCAAGCTCAGGCAAGGCCACTGGAGTCTTCGTAGTGTTACAGATGTGTGTCATTTGATTCTTCCCTTTTTGACCCAGCTTGTGTCTAAGAATAGATTCACATCTCCAGTGCATTCACAATATAGACAACAATATCTCATTGTGTTATGCAACCTAAGCAGACTAAATGAATAAATTGCCTTTCAAAGTGCTGTGGGTGGTGGTTGGGTGGGTTTGGGGTTGGGGGAGGGGTGGGTTAGTGGATGGTGTTGGTGTGGGTTTGGGGATGGTGCTGGGGTGGGTTTGGGGTTGGGGAGGGGTTTGTGTTTGGGTGTCCAGTGCTTTAAACTATCCCTATAATCCCATCAGATTCTAGAGTTGAGGCACTAAATGGTCCTTTGAGCCAGAAGCTGTGGCAAAGCTTTTAAGGTTTCAGCCTTCGGGGGGCTCACATCAAACAGAACTAGCTCACTGCTATTCCTGGCCTGTCTTGGCTGGCCCACTTTTTGCCTGCAAGTGACAATGTGCTGGGGTGGGATTGATAGTACCTTTGATTTCATCTGCAGTGGTTCATTCTATTCAGGCATAGAACAGAGAACGTATACATGGGGGAAACCAGCAAAGATCATTAAAGAGTGAAATCAAAATAATGAGGAACTTTGAGCACTTCTACCGGCCGTGTGCTTGACTAAAACCTTTGTGAACCTTTCTTTCACAGGAGCTTTGATTGAGGCTGATTTCTAGTGATATGCACTAAAAGTAATGGTTAATATTTTGTGGCTAATATCCATGTTGGGTTATCCTGAGTTATTTATGAATCCACTGTGATCTTCCTAATACTTTCTAATAATCTTGAGTAGATAATAATTTACTTATTCAATAATAATTGAGCATATCTGCCTGTAATAATTCATTCCATTTAATAACAATGCCACCATTATGAGGACAAGTGAAAACACAATTTAAACCTTTTAGATCTGAAGGGGAGTGGCTCATGTCAACAAGTCAACTGTCTGTGCACATGGTAGGTCTGCATCTGAGCCGTCAGACTGAACTATGGCACGCAGCTCTTCATCCTGGCGTTAGAGAGGGAAGAGAGAGCAGCATCACCACCTGGCTGCCTGGGTGATTTGTTTACACTACTGAACTCTCTGTATTAAACTGCATAGTAAAGTGTCATCCACTAGTAGTGAAATGTCACCCACAAGGACTGACTTTTGTGCCAGACAAAAAAAAACCTTATACACAATTAAAATGATTAAAAATATACCTCAGAGTACCAATGATGTACCCACCAATGATGTACCCACCAATTATTTAACTACCAATGATGAAACTACCAATGATGTACCCACCAATGATGTACCTACCAATGATGTAACTACAAATGATGTAACTACTAATGATGTACCCACCAATGATGTACCCACCAATTATTTAACTACCAATGATGAAACTACCAATGATGTACCCACCAATGATGTACCTACCAATGATGTAACTACAAATGATGTAACTACTAATGATGTACCCACCAATGATGTAACTACCAAAGATGTAACTACCAATGATGTACCCACCAATGATGTACCCACCAATGATGTACCTATCAATGATGTACCTACCAATGATGTACCCACCAATGATGTAACTACAAATGATGTAACTACCAATGATGTCAAATCTGGTGATTCCGTTAATTTTTATGGAATGACAATAATCTTGTAGTCAGATAATCATATGTTATGATTATTGGGATTAATCAAATCACATTAATCAGTATTTGTTTTTGCACCTACAGATGGTACATACTGAACTGGTTAAATAAAGAAAACATCAACATTAATCTATTAATTAAAAGGAAATTATAACATTTTGTTATTTTCAAAAGAAGAACATTTTTAGAAATAGATACACCAGTTTTAGGAGCAAGGAGGCCAACCTTGTTTCCCCAAGGGGTATTTACAGCAGTCTGTCAGCACATTTCTTTTGTATTTTACTTCTGCACCTCATGTCACAAGTTCTACTCAGATTTAGGTTGTTCTCCTCGCTAAAGTCTGTAGCAGCGAGAGTGAGTCTACCCCTATTTCCCCATCCCTGAAGTGACATGCAGTCACACACTGTATGACAGATATGTGGATGAAATTCAGACAGTCAACGATATGAAGACCAGTAGACCAGTTGGTTTTGAATAAGGTTTTTGGTCTTTTAGACCAGTTTTGTTTGCAAAAAAAGTATAAAATTCTGCTCTCTGTCACAAAATGTTTTCAAACATGTCAAATGCAAATGATAAAATACGTAAAGGTATTTCATGTGAGGTAATTCCTACTGGTCTTGAGCCCTGTCTTTGTGTCACCCCAGTGTAAAATTCTCTACTTCATTCTAAGTCATGTATATGTGGACCCAAGGAAGAATCTCGATGACAGTCTATATGTCCTTTCCCTCTCAGCCCCTGAAAGATACATGACACATAACAAATGAGAAGCAGCAGGATGTGTGGAAATGAGGGCTGTCTTATTCACACGTGGAAAAGAATACCATGAATTTCACTTTCACTAGCAGGAAAAGATGGAAGACTGGGAGGATCTGTGATGAGTGGAGAGCACCTGGACGTGCTCGTCTACTCCACCACAGGTGGAGGATTTCTCTGAGCAGCTCCGCCCTGCCACTTACTTCCTTTGGTGTTTCTAGCCTGGCATGCCCTGTCTCTCTGGCTGGCATGCACACTCCATCGTGAATTTCAGCTACTTGCTAGCCCGAGGCCTGTCCCAGATGCCGCTTGTTCACAGAGTGGTGTTCTCTGGGGAGGAGCTGAGTGTGGGAGTTGAGGAGAGTATGCGGCCCCAGCTCAGGTGACTGACAGGTTCAAAGCACCTTCGTGCACGCATATTGGATGCTAAATGCAAAACCTAGGCAGTCTCACATATCCCTATGGCCTTGGATATTCACTCACAATACAGGTGCAGAGTGCAGCGCTGCAGTTGGTGTGCTAGCTGTGCATTCTTAATTTGCAGCTTTCAAATATTTTGCTAAGCTAGCCCTTCTCACTGAATTAACCCTCAGAGATTCTCACTGAATGAACCCTCACAGAGACTCTCACTGAATTAACCCTCACAGAGATTCCTTTCCTGACTAAGCTAGCCATCCTCATTAACCACAACTAGCAGTGAACTATTGGGCCACATATTGGTGGAGTGCAGGACACCTGGGGTACTGCTAGGTTCAGGAGACTTCATGAAGACTTAGCATGCAATGGTACCTGTAGTATCTCTATCAGTATAAGTAATCACATGGCCATGTTCAGTATTACGTCTGGAGACCACATCTAGAATACAGACTCAGCCCAATAGTAGTAAAATAAACAGAATCATCAATATAACTTATATAATTATTTAGTGTGTGTCAATATTCTAATATTTTAGCCAGCTGAGATACTGCTGTCTCTTACAGTGTCTAAGACATTTTCATGACAAGAACAGGGTTTAGAAAATAAGGTGGGAAAGAGACAAGTTTATAATGTGGAGACAGTATTGAAGGAAGTAAATGGTTATTTAATTTTTGTGGATGAATAGACTCTGGGAAAATGGCTTTAAAATGAACTAACACTGAAGGAGAACAAAACCTGAAGGTGGCAGTAGTGCAACATATGGATGTCAAGTGCCATAAAAATCACAGAAGAAGATTTGAGCTCTTTTGTGCCCATTAGTTACCATGGTGACTGAGATAAGACTGCCTTCTGTATGCATCTCAATATGACATGTGTATGCATGCATGAGCATTTTGGCAATGCCCAAAGGTAATAAATGACATTGTAATTATGTATGTTTTTCTTTTGAATTTTCTACTTGTTCTGAAATGGCTAACAGTATTTATTTGAAATAATGTATCCTATGTACAATTACTCTGTCATGAGTATTATAATTTTTGGAACTGTGCATGTGTTTTGTATATTATACAAGGCAAGGTGAGCATATTTATGTTTATTTGTATATGTAGCTTTCCTCAGTGAACTAGCGATCCTCGCTAAGCTAGGCCTACCTGATGAACTAGCCCTCCTCGCTAAGCCTCTGCAGATAACATGAGTCACAGGAGACCCGGGGCATTCGTGCCGCAGTGCTGTTACTTAAAATCCATTATGGGGAGCATGCATGCTTCACTGCGTTGTTATAAAGAGCAGCTCTCCTCCTCTCGGCATGGCTTATCTGCTACCTGGCATCTTGAGAGGCTTCTTCAGACTGCAGGGATCTGCGCAGTGAGGATGTCTACACAAGTCCCATTTCTGATCCCAACTGTGTCCTGCCCACCTGTTTAGCCTACTGCTGGACCAAACTCGAAAAGCTTCTTCGGATCTTAGATTAGTTAAATTCAGTTTAGCCAGAACATGATGAGGTGGCGGGAAAAAAGTCAATCACCAGAACTGCCCTGGAGTCCAATAACAAGGTCCCACCGTCATTTCCCTCTTTAAAGGGGGCTAAAAAATCCTTCAATCCCCATCCTGATCAGTCTTCTTCCCCTAAATTAATCTGCTAAAATATTTAGCAAAAAAGACCCAAGAAAGGGCTTTTCCCCCCTTACAATCCCACAAAGACTTTGATTTGAATCTTATTTATGCATGAAAATTTTGAATGATACCAGTTGGGATCAAACAAATGCACTAAAACAACAACTACCATCACAACCAAAATGAATAATACACTAATCAAGAATGGCTTTCCTTTTTTAGCTGTCTAGAAAACCTAAATAGAAAATCTTTTTTAAATGCTGTTTAACCAAGAATTATGAAATATGTAAATTTGTACAAGAAGACTAAAAAAAACTAAAAGCCATGCACTTTCATTAAATCTCATGGTTCATACAAGGTTCATGAAAACAATTCAAACTAAAACTCTGTGACTGACTGGTACTGTATGAGAGAAGGCCCTAATGGATATAAGTGAATGCTAATCAGGAACTGATTGCCTCTTACAGACAGATGTCAAAAAAAGCGTCTGCTGAGGCATTAGGACTCAGGCTGAAGGGGAATATTGGTTCAACATTCCCATATCTGTTCATCTTAATCGTGTCTGATGAACTGATCTCTCATTTCCAGTACTGGGGAAGTAGTGCAGAGCTTGGACTTATTACTTGGAGATTAACACGAGCAAATAACATTTGCAGGTCATCTTCAACAACAAGGGCTGTGGAAAGATCTTCTCCCACATCTGTGGGGAGAGAGAGCCTGGCCCTGTTCACCCCGCTGACCAGCAGAAAGACAAACAGCTGGAGAAAGAGAGATAGATTTTACCTGCTCTAATATGACATTGATCCTGTCCACTTCACAATCAATGAGGAAGTGCTTCTCCTGTCTTCTGTCCATCTCCTCGATGATGCGCTTGTACTCCTGAGGGTCAGTCACACTCCCCACGGACCGTGCGGTCACCTGCCAGTTGTTTGCCACTGCTGCCTCCATTATGGCCTGTAGTATGGAGAATCCTTCCAAAGGAAACAGCATATTGTTTTGCATTAGCCTACTGTTGAAAGAGTCTAGGTGGTACAGTAGATGGAAATATTCTCCCCAGTATCCTTCATGGCATAAATGGAAAACATGTAAATTGTAATGCTGACATTTGCTTATGTAGTCTTTGTGAATTTACAGTGATACATAAAGTTATATGTGTGGATATCAGAAATATCACAGAGCGAACCAGCAATTTCCATCCAGACAGAAACGGGTGAGTTGCCCTTCAGCGGTGACATCAATACGGATGCCGAGTGCAAGCGTGATTATCTGAAAGGCTGCCACATGTTCTGGAGTGAAATGAGGAGGCCCATGTCAAACTGGGCTGGTCGTGTAGCACAAGGCCAACACTAAAACCAATTTCAACTGAGTGCTGTTGCCTGTCCTTGGGATGTTGGACCAAGTCAAAGAAGTCAAAGACAATTCGCAATTTTCATTTCTTCGTAGGGAAAACAATTATATTACAATAATACTATTTATTGCATAAATCAGATAATGAAAACAAAAGCTTAACCAGAGACTCTGTGCCTGTATACCTACAATACATTATATTGTAGTAGGCTGAAAAACTGGCACAAAAATGGTCAGTTTTTCATGTGAGCTCACTAAAAGGTTTTACTCATTTCCCATGTGCTGGCTGAGGGACAGACAGAAACAACATGAACAGTGGTTAATGACACTCGACCACAGTCACACTATTTCATGAAGAAAGGGACAGTAAAATGGTTTTTAGGCAATTTTATTTTCCATTAGCATATAGCCAGGCCTAACTACCCAACACAACTTTGGGAGAAGGTCATACAAATCTTGTGCGATGGCAGACTTTGCTGACCACACTTCTCAAACGCATAGACGAGGGTGTGAGAACACTGATTCGGAGCAATGATTAATATTACTGCATGGCCAGCATCGACTGGCAGGGGATTATGCAAATGGCTAACACACAGCCTGAATAGCATCTGGCCAGGAAGTACGTATCTTATTGTTCAGCGGCCTTATCGGCAGGCACACGCAGGCAGGCGCTCGCAGGCAGGCACACGCTGCACAAAGCAAAGTGTCTCGTCGGCAAGTACTTCCTGACGAATGCTCGCACTCCATTTCGGCCTCGATTTGCGCTCTGCCTCGTTGAAGCCTTTAGCCCAGACCCTCTCAGCCTCTGCACTGCCTGGTTTAAAGACCTCAGCGAGGGTTTGAGGACACCAGCTGTCCTCAAGGGTAGACAGGAAGGGAGGACAAAGGAAAGGGCGCAGTAAGCGTCTTGGTACACCAGGAAGCACGGAAGGCCAAACAGAAAGAGGAGTCCACAAGAGTGGCTCTGGTTCGTCTGCTCAGGCTGGATAACACGAGCTCCATGTATGTGCATATGGCCTTACAGGGCATGGCGCCTTAGAACCCAGGGGCTTTGATCTGCGCTGGAGCTCCAACACCTTGCACCGGTTCTCACCTTCCCCAATCTAACACACCTGAGCTGGCTCACCTGCTTATTAAGCCCTTCATGAGTTGGATCAGGTGCTCAAAAGCGGAGTGACTGGGCAGGTCAGTGGAACTCCATCACTGGAATTGAAAACCCCTGAGTTAGATAGCTCTAAAGATCGCCATTTTGTGAAGAATGATATTTGGGAACTATGCCATGAATATTATAGAAATTCATAATGGATGGAAATTACAATAATAACATTTTTCTTTTCATCTATGCTACAGACACAAATATTTCCTCTAATCTGTCAAAGTACAAGTAGGTATTAAAGCAAAAGGCATTATGATTATGTGTTAATGTCTCCTCAGTCAAGATTAATAAACTTATGCAACTGTATTTGTTTTAATGCAGCATAATAAGCTGGTTTTATAAGGTTTCAGAACATAAATTTAATCTTTTCTGCTTTGAACATGTTCTGAGCATTCAGTCATCAGTATAATGTATTTTTCATTTGTTTCACAAGACATCACTGAACAGCATTATTTATAGTCACAGAGTATTGGTCTCACAGCTCAAATAGTTCAGTCTTCCTGATCACCATGCAGATACCTGCTCAGTTCAGCTCTCTAAGCAACTTACATTTATATGGATGTGTCAGTTATGTGAATCTGTGCTATGACTAATTGCTTCATATCAAATATCAAACTAATACATGCTGTGTCAGGAATTGCCATGCTAGTATTAATTCAATGATATTGAATTAGTAGAAAAAAGTAGAAAAAGTAGAAAATAGAGGCTTTAAAATATAATGTAAAATGCTTTAAAATATAGCTTGGAAACACCTGTGCACAGTTTAATAAATTCCTGTATTATCATTATTATCACTTTGAGATTGATATGAGAGCCATTGATAATGTAGATGCCCACGATCAACAACTCGTACTCCTTTAAATATACTCATAACTGACTAGATATGCTCTATAAAGGCGAGATATGTGACTCTTTAATGGCAATAGGAATTCATGTTTCGAAACAAATTGGACAGAGAAGCTGATGTGATGTGATGTTCCATTAAAGTAATCAGGGTGATATTCCAATATCTTTGGGGGCGATGAGTTAATGCTCACCTCTACTCTTACTAAAGGAGAAGCAATGTTCCAGACTCAATGTAAAATACCTTCAGTGCTTTATCTTGCCTTGGCTGGGTCTGTGCTGTATATGAAAAAGTGCTTTGTGTTTGGGGTTTATGGCACAGCCCACAATCTTGCGATTAGTATCAAATCAGTTCTTTCATTTTGAAACAGATGATTAATACCGGCACTATCTCAGTGCAGTGCTACAAGGCTGATCCAAATGGGAACAACAGAATTCATTTAAGATTCTTAAAAAGATTCCATGCCTCTCTGATTTCACATTTGTATGGAAATTAAGAGATGAAATCTGGCTTGGGGTAAATATTCGTGCCCGAATTGGAACAGCACTGTGCTCATTTCTTCAAAGTTAGCACAAAAGTTTTTTTGCCCCAAAATCAAAACCTATGAAATAGCTGACAGGCCAGTGAAAACACAACGGAATTCTACACCAAAATAGTGTAGAGGTGAAATGATGAAATGAAATGAATTTGTATCAAGTATCATGTGGCAGATCACTGTAAAATAAGTCTCTGTCTTTTCAACAGGAGTTACAGCAGATGAGTGCTTCACTCTTGGACCAGCGGTCATTCCCAGCAATGCAGACAAATTCTGTGCTGCTTCCATATCAGTTTTACTGGGAAACCGCTGTCACTACTCCTGGGAAACCGCTGTCACTACTCCTGGGAAGCCGCTGTCACTACTCCTGGGAAACCGCTGTCACTACTCCTGGGAAACCGCTGTCACTACTCCTGGGAAACCGCTGTCACTACTCCTGGGAAGCCGCTGTCACTACTCCTGGGAAACCGCTGTCACTACTCCTGGGAAGCCATCCTGTGCAAAGTGGCTCTGTGGTCAGCGTAATGTGTTCAGCTGCGTAAATTCTGCAGACAAGAATTTACAAATCGACAAGATTTCCTTATCAAGATCTATAAATTCTGGGCATAGGGCAAAGCACCTCGTCCTGCCTCGTGGTTCCTCATGGTTCCTCTACTCAGAGCTCATCATTCCTTGAAGCTGGACACCTCCCACGTATCACATGAGTGACCAAGAGTGAAGCGCACTGGCAGAGCAGGTGGCATTAATCTGTGCCCCTCCACCCCTTTAACCCCTTCAATCCCAGCCAATCCCTCCAGACAACCCAGAAGAGTCCAGAAATTGCATGTCCATCATTGACAGCCCTGGTTAGTCAGATGCAGCCTTTTCAGCAAAGAAGGAAGTCCCTCCCCCAGCTGCCACGGTCCCTCCCCCAGCTGCCACGGCCCCACCCCCAGCTGCCACGGCCCCTCCCCCAGCTGCCACGGCCCCACCCCTAGCTGCCACAGCCCCTCCCCCAGCTGCCACGGCCCCTCCCCCAGTCATTGCAAACATTTGGACCATCATAATTTCATGATAATGAAAACGTCATAATGAACACACAGTGCAACATCTCCATCACTATTTTAAACGTCATAATGAACACACAGTGCAACATCTCCATCACTATTTTAAACAGTTTAAGGCATCAACATAATGAACTACCATAAAATATGACAAACGCCACCCTATATGACAACTTAATATTCTCAAACTTCACTTGCACTTAATAATATCTGTGTATTGTTCATGTGTCCACCATAAGAAGAAACCCCATAACAACACCAAATGTTGGAAGCATGATATAGGAAGGAACTAGACTGAGCCAGCAAAGCTCTGGGTCAACAGGAGAGTTGAATTTGATCACTGACAACAGAAGGACTCAATCAGAAGAAATTCACACATTTTTGGACAGCCAGGACAGAGTTTTGAGTTCAGTCCCACTGGAAATCTGTGGTATGATCTGAAGAAGAAGAACCTACCTCTGTCAACAAAACTAAACAACAACCACAACATAAAATAATAAACACTAATTAAAACTCTAGTTGTGTAGAGAGCAATGGAGCAACATATCTCCTAAGAACTGTGTCAGATTAAGCATGTTATTGCAGATTAAGCAGTTCCATTAGTTAACAAATATAAACATTTTAAAAAGACACTATATTGCCAAATGTATTCACTCACCCATCCAAATTATTGGAAAAAGGAGTTCCAATCACTTCCATGGCCACAGGTGTAAAAAAATTAAACACCTAGGCATGCGGACTGTTTTTACAAACATTTGTGAAAAAATTTATCACTCTCAGGAGCTCAGTGAATTCCAGTGTGGAACTGTGAAATGATGCCACCTGTGCTACAAATCCAGCCGTGAAATTTCCTTGCTCCTAAATATTACACAGTCAACTGTCAGCTGTATTATGAGAAAATGGAAATGTTTGGGAATGACAACAATTCAACCACAAAGTGGTAGGCCACGTAAACTGACGGAGCGGGGTCAACAGATGCTGTAGTACATAGTGTGAAGAGGTCGCCAACTTTGTGCAGAGTCAATCACTACAGACATCCAAACTGCATGTGGCCTTCAGATTAGCTCAAGAACAGTGTGCAGAGAGCTTCATGGAATGGGTTTCCATGGTCGAGCAGCTGCATCCAAACCATACATCATCAAGTGCAAGGCAACGTGTCAGATTCAGTGGTGTAAAGCACGCCGTCACTAGACTCTAGAGCAGTGGATACGCATTCTCTGGAGTGATGAATCATGTTTCTCCATCTGGCAATCTGATGGATGAGTCTGGGTTTGGTGGTTGCCAGGAGAACGGTACTTGTCTGACTGCACTGTGCCAAGTGTAAAGTTTGGTGGAGGGGGGATTATGGTGTGGGGTTGTTTTTCAGAATGGGCTTGGCCCCTTAGTTCCAGTGAAAGGAACTCTGAATGCTTCACCAAGACATTTTAGACAATTCCATGCTCCCAACTTTGTGGGAACAGTTTGGAGCTGGCCCCTTCCTCTTCCAACATGACTGTGCACCAGTGCACAAAGCAAGGTCCATAAAGACATGGATGGTAGAGTCCTGACCTCAACCCGATAGAACACCTTTGGGACGAATTAGAGCTGGGACTGAGAGCCAGACACACTCCTAAACCTTGTGGACAGCCTTTCCAGAAGAGTTGAAGCTGTTCTAGCTGCAAAGGGTGGACCAACATCATATTGAACCCTATGGATTAGGAATAGGATATCATATGTTAAGCTCATATGTGAGTCAAGGAAAGTAAGTGAAGGTAAGCGAATACTATTGGCAATAGTGTATTTAATTGTACATTGTGTTGAAGGAAAACTTGTTTTTGTAAATGCATTAATGTAAAGTCCATGTTGTCAAAATCTTCATCCTCCAATATAATCTTATACCCTTAAGAATAAGGTGTTACAAGAGATGGGGCATTTGATTAAATGCATAGTGCATTATTAGCTAAAACACAATGTAATTTTGTCACAGCTGGTTGAAAGATGTTGCATGGTGATACAGCTTAGTTTTGTGTATGCATACATTAACATAACACCTCTGTATTTTCATTTATAGCAGAGAAAAGAATGCAAATTCTAACTTAATTATGAGGTCAGCAAATTCAAAATAAGAACATCCCGTGTTGTGATATGTTAAAATAGCATTCCAGTATGCCTCCTAACCCCAGCAAATGCCCTGCCTGGCTCGAATGCAAGTCTCAGATTATAAAGCAACACCGTCTTCCCACAGAAGTCAGTGATACCACTGTGTAAGTACCGCAGGCTGCTGGAACCACACAAGTAAGTAAGAGCTCACAGCTCTCAACTGAATCTTAACAGGATGAAGTCTGGAGCCTCACCCGTGGTACCTCAGCCATAATTGAATTTACTTGTACCTAATCCTTCCCTCCTTCCATTCCTCTCGTCCTTTTTTCTGGTGGTTTGTTAACAGACCTGGGTCGGCACAAGCCTGTCATGGGCCTCCCTTGTCCATTCTGCCTGCCTCTGTGGTCCTGGCTGTATTTAAACACCCAGTCAGGGGGAGTGAATTGCTCGTCCCTCAACATCCCCCCTCAGGTTGCCCCCAGTGCCCCATCAGTGCTCTCCATTTCCAGCTGTGACTGCTGTGTCACCTCCAAAGCAGTCCTGCCATTTGGTTGCTTAGCATCCACTTGGAAACAGGGTTAAAGCTCTGAGAGACCTCCACCTCTCCATTCTTTTTTCTTTTAGCTAAAAATGCAAAAGAGCATGGAGGTGGAATAACTGTGTGTGAAATGACTATATGTCAGGGGTTGGCAACCTATGGCACGCGTGCCACCGTTGGCACGCCGAGGCATAATCACTGGCACGCGGCACGCTGGACCAGCATCAGCAAAAAAATGAATAGACAGTTTTTACGGTTAAAAACAAATGACGATCGACACAGACAGCTCTCTCCACCCCCCCCGGTCCAATTATATTTGTTGATAGTGGCACACACATTGACTAGAAATTTTAAAGTTGGCACTCCATGTCTCAAAGGTTGCCGACCCCTGATATATGTAGTAGAGATTATGGGTCAACGGGAGGAAAATATTTTCTGTTAAGTGTCTAAGAAGATTTATCAAATTTATTCTGTATGCTTGCAGACTGTACAGTGCCTTATCTGGGTCTAAAATATGTTATTTAAGGCTTGAGGGAAAAAAAAAGATTTACAGATCCCAACAGATCAGAGTGGAGTCAAGAGGATGGGACTGGGGCCCTGTAATGACCCTGTCCCCTTCCACTTGATATTGGTCTGAAAAAGCTACGGGACTAAATCAACAGTCTATCCAACTCTGTCCATGGTGCTGAATTGCCACTGAAAATGAACAGAACAGAATCCACTGAGATAACGAAGATTATGGTACAGGACTTTGTCGGGGTACTGTGTTGCCATGAGATGGAAAGTTCCCAGAAAATCCCTCTGAGATCCTATTTGACTTGACTGAGCTGGATAAAAACACAATTTCTGACCATGAGCATTGAAACAAAGCTGCCATACAGCACCACAACTCTATAAACACGCTGAGACAAATGGAATGGGATAAATAATCCACTATCGCCTCTCACCCTTCTCACCAAGCTTCAGCTTTCGTTGCCAACATAACACTTGCTTCCTAGAACAAGTTCCACTCCGTGCTGTTGCTGGGAATGAGCGAACATTAATGGGACAGTTTTTTCCTTGGATACTTTATCTTCATTGTCTTCCGACAGAGGCAAAATAAATACCTACTTAATGTTTGATGAGTGTTTGCCTCTGCTCAGCTTGTACTCAGAGGTGCTGAGCACATCCCTGATGCTGTGTGTCTAGAAGCTTAACGTGCCAAAGCTCACAAAGCCATGTGGTGAGGTTGGTGGGGAGAGTCAAGGATTAAAGATGTCTGACTCAGTAATTCAGGCTCTCCATCCAACCCCCTGCTTCCTCTGCCTCAGACAACATGTGTTGTTTCAAGGAATGAAGGGGGGGGGGGGGGTGCTTTAGAGGAATGAGGGGGTGGGGGGTGGGGTGCTGTAGAGGAATGCGTCACACTGGAACTTTGCTGCGAGCGCTTGCCGATTCGCTGAAAGGGAGAGAAACATTGGGCCGAGCCTTTGATGTGGCATTTCCCTCTAATTAAAACGATCTGGAGCCAAACGCGGCTGTAATGGGCCGACGGCGGCAGTGCGAGGCTGACGGAAGCAAAGTGGTGTGTGTTTAAACGCGCACACGTCCGCTGGCATGGAGGGCCTCTTAGCGCTACCTTTCCTTTCTCCAGCCCACGACTGCTGCAGCCCACGACTGTACGCACAAGCACACCGATGTTCGGCACACCTCCACAAAAAACATACAGCCCGTTCTTGCGGACACCATGCAATTATCCGTTACATCAGCCAAATGAGTCATAAACTGATGTGAAAAAAATATATGTGTATTTTTCTCACCAGAATAAAAGCTGACTGAATATTTAATCCACCTCTAGCACTGAACATGTAATCTACTTTAGTGTTCATGTTGGAATTCAGAATACAATCTTGTCAGTTTATCCAGCATAACTGCCATTTTGGAATGCATGTATGAATTTGTGCTACTGAATACGTCATAAGGTTATGCAAAATCTTCCTAATTTCAACAATTCTGACAAACATATATATATATATATATATATATATATATATATATATATATATATATGTTTTAAGAATATTTTAGGCCCTCTGAGAGGGCGTAGAGGGCCCTGACGGTTCCCCACTGATATATATACTGGCCACTTAATTACACCTATCCAACTGCTCATTAACGCAAATATCAAATCAGCCAATCACATGGCAGCAGCTCAGTGCATTTAGGCATATATATATATATATAAATATCTAAATAAACGTATTTTCACATTCATTCACAATGTGGCATCCAGTAATAAAATGAGATCTTATCTTCATCATAATAACTTAAAATGATAAACAATCAACAATTTACAGGGAATGCTAGAACATATTGATTAATTTTATAATATTGTAGACACTCATTAGGTTTCATTCCCAGCATAAAATATAATAATTTATGAGCGGGATCCTTTCATAATCTTAATGATAATGATCCTAAGCAGGAATGATCTTTGCTGAGGAATTCCCCATTGATCTAGATTAATATCTGGTCAGCTTGTTGTATTCCTCAGAATTGAAAACTGACATTTGGCTCTGACATGCATGTGTTAAAGGGACCCATGAGATGTGAATGGCATGTGAGATCACATTGTTTAGCCATGCCTAGTATGTGCCAAATGTCAAATGCTAATTTATTATTTGCATAGGCCATTTTTCATTCTACTGGTTAAGATCACTTATGTTAATTGCATGTCTGATCCCATTAATAAGGTATTAGATAAATTTGTGAAGTGGAAATGTTTCTGATGTCATTCCAAACATCTACTTCAGCATACAACTCCTAATATAAGCATTTTTGCCTCATGTAAGTTAAATACCAATTCATATTAGTTTGTCATTTTGAGTGAATTGCCTGAGAAATTCGTCATGTACTGCAGAATCAAAGTAATATGACCTCTTAGCTAGTGTTGGAAAAGGGCAGATTGTTTTATCTTGTATAACGTTTCGAAGAGAAAAGAAAGTGAGTGAGAGAGATAGATAGATAGATAGAGAGAGAGAGATAGAGAGAGAGAGAAAGAGAGAGAGGGAGAGACAGAGAGAGATAGAGAGAGAGAGAGAAAGAGAGAGAGATAGCTCTCAGCTACAATTTCATGGTTGCCAGAGCCAGCAGTGAGTAGGTGGGCAAATGGCCTTTTTCCAGGTTGAGTTAGCAGGAGAGGCTAGAAGGCCATGCTGGATTTTATTGTGTGCTCACTGGTAGATGATCTCACTGTGCTTTTGACAAAAGACACATGCATTTCCTTCAGAAGAGCTTCTACAGAAGAGTTTCTACAGAAGAGCTCCTACGGCATTTCTGACACCTCTGTAGACATGGAGAGGAAAGCAGATAGACTCTTTAGTGCAGCCAGAGGGGGATTGTAACTGGATGCTTCAAACTAATGCAGCACTGGCTACTAACTACCAATCAATCAGTTAACACACTTTACTGTGGTGGTAGCAATAGAAATATTTACCATTTAAAATATATCTACCACTTTATATAAGGCCCTCGACATGTTTAGTCTGTGTCGTTCATCATGTGTTCTGTGCTGTCATGGTGTCAGAGAAGATTCCTTCCACTTCATGCATATTTTAGCTCTCAAGGAACTGGGATGATAACTGGGATGATAACTGGGATGGCACTGAAGCACTGGAGGCAATTGTGTAAAAAGATCTGAGGCCACCAATGACGGTGGGTGTGTGTGCGTCCTGTTGGTGGAGCAGTGTCCCTCTTCGGCTGGGGAAGCACGTTTAGACACAGACGAGGTGGGGATGCTGTTTGAAATTCATTTTGGACAAGGCATACTTAAGAAATGATGAATAAATCAGAGACTAGATGCATTTGGCTGCAGTTTCCCCATGCATAATCATAGCCTGGATGAACGAGGGCAATATTTATAGCTGGGTTTTATTGGGGGACTCAGAGGCAAAGAGGAATCTCGGTGGAGTGGAGCAGTTTGCTGGGGAGAACTGGTGCAGGAGGCCAGTGAAACAGTGTATTAACCCCTCTAGAATGTACAAACACACTTGTGCACACATGTATGTACATATCCATGTGCAAACACAGGCATTACCAAAATTACACACATGGACATAGACATACCCAGATGCATGTGTGAATGCACACACACACACACACACACACACACGCACACACACACACACACACACACACACACACACACACACACACACACACACACATCTTCATGAGTGATTTTCATTTAAATTACTATAATAATGCTATAACAAAACTGAGCACAATCTGGTAACACTTTACATTAAGTGTTTATTTACTAACGTTTACTAATGCATTAGTTAACATGAACAACACATGAAGTAACACATTAATAATAATTAACTAACGTTAAATAAACATGTAACAGTTTTGGCTCTTTGGTGCTCGCACCATTTTAGAGCTTTAGTTTTAGTTTGGAGCAAAAGGGACTAACAGCTAAAAACAGTAGGCTATATATTATACTTGGAAATTTCCAATTTACCCATTACTTATGTAGGTACAAACAACGTAATATAGTCCTTTAAGGTCACACCAAAAATGGTGCGAGCAACAAAGAGCCAAAACAGCAACCACAACTGTTACATGTTTAATTAACGTTAGTTAATTATTGTTAATGTGTTACTTCATGTGTTGTTCATGTTAACTAATGCTAATTACTTAGTTAACTTAGTTAACTAATGCTAATTACTTAGCAGTAACTAATGCTAATTACACATTAGGAAATAAACACTTAATGTAAACCCACAGTGTTACCCACAATCTTAACCTCAACTATCAAAGTATGTTGGCTTCTATACTGTCTGAAATAAAATCTGTATTTTCTTACTATCTTACCAGCAAAATGTCACCACAACACAAAATGTCCATGGTGTTCTGTTATCGTAGGAAAATTTTAACCCCACACTAGAACAGAAACAGCTCAGCAATCAAGCTGATTCAACTGGAATACATTTGTTTTACGAAAGAATAATACAGAAGCTCATGAGTCATGCGGCATAGTTGATTTACATGACTTAAAAAAATGTAAACCTGCTACCCTAGACTTGTAAAAATACATGCAATACAGCAAGTTAACTTGTCCTAAGTAACACACTCCCACTGATAGTCTAGTAGACTAGACTCTCAGTATGTGTATTATTCACCTTTATTAGCACATATTCTGTAGTCACCAAGTATTACTCCAGCAACACCTGCACTGCTCTTGAAAGTGCAAAAACCTTGAAAATGTTTGTGCAGCATTTGCAGTTTTTAAAGATCAGTGAAACTACTCAGCACACTCCTAGGTTTTAGAGCCAGGTTTCAGGGCTAGGTTTTAGAGCTAGGTTTCAGGGCTAGGTTTTAGAGCTAAGTTTTAGGGCTAGGTTTCAGGGCTAGGTTTTAGAGCTAGGTTTTGGGGCTAGGTTTCAAAGCTAGGTTTTAGAGCTAGGTTTCAGGGCTAGGTTTTAGGGCTAGGTTTTAGAGCTAGGTTTCAGGGCTAGGTTTTAGAGCTAGGTTTCAGGGCTAGGTTTTAGAGCTAGGTTTTAGGGCTAGGTTTTAGAGCTAGGTTTCAGGGTTAGGTTTTAAAGCTAGGTTTCAGGGCTAGGTTTTAGGGCCAGGGTTCATGGCTAGGTTTCAGGGCTAGGTTTTAGAGCGATGACATCATTGCCATCTCCCTATCTTTTCCACTCAAATCAGCCATGTGAGTCAGTCATGATCATCCAGCTCTGAGGTGCAGTATTCCAGGACGATGTCTAATGGACCCTTGCTGGGCTCCAGACCCCCCCCAGCAGCAATCCTGACACATCTCACAATAGGCACGTATAAAAGAAACAAGTAGATGAATGACCTCAATTTATAAATGTAACAAAATGCCCATGA
Source organism: Brachyhypopomus gauderio (assembly GCF_052324685.1). Lineage (NCBI taxonomy): Eukaryota > Metazoa > Chordata > Actinopteri > Gymnotiformes > Hypopomidae > Brachyhypopomus > Brachyhypopomus gauderio. The sequence goes on along the minus strand of NC_135221.1, from coordinate 23,592,327 downwards.
CTCAGCCTGTCTATGAATTTGTTTGTCAAAATATGCATGGTTCTTCATTTAAAATTTTAAAGAAAGAATTAATAAGATATTGATATTTTAAGAAATTATTACAACTGTTACACAATTTTCTGACAACATATATAACTTGCTTTTTTTTTTTACACCACTCACAAAGCAAATAAACTTTATCATCAACCTAAAAGAAGGAGACCAAACAAACAAAAAAGATAAACATGGAAGTGTTTTCCTGAACGGGGGTCTGTGAACAGTCCCTGCTGGTGTGGGCCCCTAATTGTCTTGTTCATGGACAACTGGGCCCAATATGTCCACATGGGCCTGCCAAGTGTACCAGGCTGCAGTCGCACCCCCTTGGTAACAGTCTGGCCACTAAAAAGACCCATTAATGTGAGCTATGGGCACTTAATGCTGTTCCAGTGACCTTTCATTAAAACATCTCTTTTAAATCCATCAGCAAATGGGAGGGCAGGGTAAGAGCTTTGACATTAGACACACTCAGGGTCATCTGAAGCACCTCAGTGTACACACTTTAACACTCAGCTCTCTAACTGATTTGGTCAGACATTGGCTGCATTATATTGGTTGTGAAGTGTTTAATGGCTTGCATTAACTGGGGACCTGTAATATGTATTTTATGCAGTTCACATGGTGGCACTGGTGGTGGCGAGGTTTCTGATCACATCTCTTAACCTGTCAGCAATATTTCAACTTGCAGCAGTGCGATGCTCTCAGTGTATTACTCAGAAGTGAACATTGCCGTAGTCCTCAGTTCTCCGCCATAACCTGCCTTTGTAGCACATGATGAGGTACATGATTAATCAGAATCAAGACCTATACTAGTGTTTCCCAAATCTAAGAGAACACTGGACTCCTCCGTTTGCACAATGATGATGTAGAGATCCAAGCTCACCAGCAGGTCTCATCATCAATTTCACCTTGTCAGAAATGCCTGTGGGTGGCCAGGACACCTGAAGGACATTCAAAGAGGCCAATTTGTCTGTAGTTACTATGCACTGAAGCTCATTATAAACAGTTACATCTGTTAGGCCATGTGGAGCTGGGAAAGGATGGAAGTGAGTGGGGATGGGGGTGTGTGGGGTTGTGGGTGGGGGTGGTGATGCCAGAAATCTCCAATGGAGAGACATGGAGGTGAAAATCCTGCTGTGAAAAAAAGGAAAAATGAACTAGAAAAGATGGTAGTAAACAACATTTCTGTTGGCTTTACAAAGCCTGGTAAGGGGTAAAGTGTGAAGGGTAAAGGGTAACGTGTGGGTAAAGGGTAAAGTCCTAAAACTGTCCAGTTCTAAAATCAAAAACAATATTCTGAACTGTAGTAGAATAATGTGTTAAAAATTGTAGAAGGTTTGAAAACTGCAGGATGTGCATCAAAATGTAATTAAATGTGCATCAAAACAGCAAAATCTGCATCAAAAAGTAATAATAAAAAAGTAAATAATAATAATAATAATAATAATAATGAAAAGAAGAAGAAGAAGAAAATATATGTATTAAATATTATTTATAAGAAATAAATTCTCCCTGTGGTGCAGTATATGTAGTCCATTTGCAACAATAGAGTGTTCAAATTTGTGTCAAACCAGCACAAAATGTTTCCTTCATGTGAACAACACCAGTGTCCTTCTGTGAAATATGGGTTTGAATTGAACTTTACAATGAGAGGAGAAGCTTCCAGAGGGGCAGAAACTAACTTGGCTGTTTTATTTACTTTAATAAAAAGCTTTTAGTCGATAAAGGAAAGAGACTGCAGAGTTTGGGAAGACACACATCATGTCTTCTGCAGGCAGGGTCTTTCACCATCTATAGTTCATAGCACAACAGCACAGAGTTTCAGGGGGGTCCTATAATGTCTGTCAGTTAAAATTCCATTATTTCAAACTGGCAAGATTGGAAATTCAGATGTTCAAATCCACAAACAAACAATCATGTTATGTCTTATCACTTTGCAAGCTTCTACAGAGAACAAAACACATTATGCAAATCTTGCAGCGCAAGCTAGCAATGATCTCAGTCCAAAACATTTTAGAGAGTGAAAGTATTTATCAAGATGTCTCACTGCCGCCATCCCTACACATGTCGGTCATTTGTTTAACTACTAATCAGGCTAAATGCTCCATTTTGAATGGGCCAATGAAATATTATTTTCCCCTCAGCCTGCTGCAAATAGAAAAGGATAAATTTGTTTTCACATCAGGCGAGCCCGGCTTCGACAGTGGAGGCAGTGCTAGCCGTGTGCGTGCATTATGGAGATTAGCACACAGCACTCCCCATCACCCCCCACATTTAGTGAAGCACTAACGTCGCTGTGGTAGAAGAGCGTTCTTGTGAGCCGTGGGTCTTGAACACACTCATGCCGTGCAGCCACAGAGCAAGAACCTGCGGCAACATGCGGTGCAAAAAGCACGAAGCGCTAAACAGAAGTGAAGAGGTTCTTGCTACATCCTTCACAGCTGGGCTAAACACTGAGTGATCATCTGTTCGGAAATGTAAAATGTAAATGTGCCATATTTGTCAATTGTGATTTTTCACCACAATCGACTTTTGTCTTCCGCATTAACCCATCTGTGTAGTTAGAACACACACACACTAGTGATTACTAGGGGGCTGTGGTGCACACATGCCCAGGGTGGTGGGCAGCCCTAGCCCGGCGCCCAGGGAGCAGTTGGGGTTAGGTGCCTTACTCAAGGGCACCTCAGTCATGATCTCAAGTCTGGAAATCAAACCCACGACCCTTCGATTACAAGACCAGTTCCCTAACCACCAGACTATGACTGCCCTGTCTGAGTGATCTACTACTGTCTGAATGATCTACTACTGTCTGAGTGATCCACTACTGTCTGAGTGATCTACTACTGTCTGAGTGATCTACTACTGTCTGAATGATCTACTACTGTCTGAGTGATCTACTACTGTCTGAATGATCTACTACTGTCTGAGTGATCTACTACTGTCTGAGTGATCTACTACTGTCTGAATTATCTACTACTTGTCTGAGTGATCTACTACTGTCTGAATGATCTACTACTGTCTGAGTGATCTACTACTGTCTGAATGATCTACTACTGTCTGAGTGATCTACTACTGTCTGAATGATCTACTACTGTCTGAATGATCTACTACTGTCTGAGCGATCTACTACTGTCTGAATGATCTACTACTGTCTGAATGATCTACTACTGTCTGAGTGATCTACTACTGTCTGAGTGATCTACTACTGTCTGTGGAACCATACACTGCTTTCGTCTGCTGATCGATCGACTGCTTTTTTAGAGGTCTGGAACACTTGTCTTAGTATATTTACATAACACTGACTCATGGCTGTATCATATTTAAAACACTGACTTAGGGTTGGAGAAGCCAATGGGGATGCAAGAGCAGGTTTGTTTGACATCACCCCACCTACAAAGAGCACACTCCCTGTCCATATAACCTGTATCTCCACTGGTCATAAATCGCTATTATGTACCTAAAAGGGGCAGAGGTCGCCTAGTCTCCCCCAGCAGAATATAACTTGTAATGCCCCTCCAACTCGCCAGTCATAAATGTCAACTGAAAGCAAAAGCCTTCAAATGATTAGGACAGGTTGGCTGGATTTCTTTCCTTCTTTTCATAGTCATTGCTTAGTCTCTCTCTCTCTCTCTCTCTCTCTCTCTCTCTCTCTCTCTCTCTCTCTCTCTCTCTCTCTTTGTTTTTCCCTTTAGCTGTGGGTGTGCTGCAGTGGCACTCTTGGCCAACTACAGCAGAGAGAAGGCGAGAGCGAGTGAGAAAGAACAGGAGACGAGATACAGAAATGAGTTGGCGCTGGAGAGACTGTGTGTGTGAGAGGGAGATAGAGAGGTGGGTGAGTGAGAGGAACTGTATGAGAGAGAGATTGCAAGCAATAGAGTGACAATGAGAAAGAGGGAGAGGGGGAGAGTTAGGGGGAAGGGAAGGGGGGGGGGGGGGTGGAGGGCCCATAAATCAAGTGGTGCAGTGAGTGCTGAATCAGAGACACGAGGTAAGGGTGATTGTGCCTGGTAGAGACAATAAACCTCGTAATCATCCGTCTCTGCTGCACAAGCCTGGCAATTATCTGCCCATAGCGGACCGATACCTGGCAAAGAGCAGACTGCCTGTCTCTTCTCTCTCCCACTACCCCACAGGCTTTTGCTCCACATGCTGTTCGTGCGCATGAAGAGTTAAAACACATTCGATACTGAGCCACACATGTTGAGGGACGATGCCGTAAAAGGAAAGATTTTCATGCCGAGAGCTGAAGAGGAGAGTTTCTAGTGGCACCAGACCGCGTGGGCACCCATAATGAAAGGGAGGACGCTTCTGTCGCAGTCTGTTCTGATGTAGAGAAACACTTTGTTTTAAGTACTCACCCAGCCACCACTCCACTGGACTTTTCATGTTGCATTAGCTGCACATGCAAGATGGCGGCTGCCCTTAAGGTCTCCTGTGCCAGACCTTCACCTACGACTGTGTTATTATGGTCAGGAACAGAGCTAGAGGTCCCTGGGTAGAGCTCCCCATCAAAACCACAAATGTGCTGAAAGTCTCTGATCATGCAAATCCAACCTGAGCAAGCAGTCTCTTTTTTCTAAGCTGGAGGGGAAAGTGGTGGCTTAAAAGCAATTTTATAAAACCACCGCAAGAACTTAGGGAAAGTGACGTGAGGATAATTAATGAACTTTATTGACTGAGCCACAGAGGCAAATGGATGAGAAGAAGTCGTTCTCCACCATTTAATTTCACTTCCTCAGTTAATGGTCAGGATATGCTGAAGGAAACGTAAAGGTGCATAAGAATAGACAATTCATTTATGAACTGTGGCCATCACAATGTTTGACGAAATTCCTATGAGTGGGAATGGACTAAGAAAGATCACATTTTAATAAACGAATCCTGACGTGAATGTTTGGAGGAAAGAAAGTGCACAGTCATTATCTGTGTTGCCCTTATAAACAACTCTTAACAGCCATCTCTGTCTTTGCTTGTATCGCATGGTACATTTTTACATAAATTGATTTTGCTATTTGATTTCTACCAGGTTAAAAAGTTGAGGATTAAGAAATATATTTATATTTTATATATTATCATATTTTATAATATTATCATAATGCTATTTAATGTAATGAGCATATTCTGGCAGAGGTCAAATTAAAGGAATAATTTCACTGGAATAACAGATGTCAATTTACAGGTGCAAACTGACCAGTTTTATTTCTACAGTATAGGTGTGGCATAGGTGTAAACACAGCAGTCACGATCTTATTGCGTATGTACAACACCACGCTCTGACCTGCAATGAACACTGAGAAGACAGAACTTGCAAAGGACTGATTCACCATAACCAACTTGGTTGTTTTGTGTTAATTTGGTGAAATTCTGAACTAATGTGCAGCTGTATATGCTGTTCAGTCACAGCACGAGACAAATGGTAGACCAGATTTAATAAAAAATTTCTGCATTTAAATAATTTAGCAAATAACACCACAAATACTACAGCAGTACAGTACAGTACGTTTTGAACGGGTTTGCTGCAGTTTTAACAGACAAAGAAACGTGACATATTAGACACACCAACCAGATCACACCAGAACCAGATCACACCAACCAGATCACACCAACCAGATCACACCAGAACCAGATCACACCAACCAGATCACACCAGAACCAGATCACACCAACCAGATCACACCAGAACCAGATCACACCAACCAGATCACACCAGAACCAGCGATGCATGAGACACTGTTAGATTCCCCTGACAACAGCAGCAAGAAAACCTACAAGAATAAACCTTGTTTGTATCCCAAAGCTTTAGTCCTGTATAATAAAAGCTGATCATACTTCCCCCACCAAATGTGCAAGAAATCACAGTAACTACCAGTGTGTTTCAACTGCAAGGTCATTGTTTGTTTTTCCAATGTATAAAATGCACTGCTGATCAAGTGCTTCTGTAGCATGGACACTGGTTGCCTACACCCAAGTGAGCTAGTTTTAGTCTTCATGAGCTTTCCACTTAATCCACAACAGGCTGCACTGTATAAATTGTCTCGCTATCAACGAAAAGTAGAACACTGTGCTACTGCAAATGCAGACTTTCTGTGTGTTGCTTTTGAAGTGTACCCAGAAGAGGCAGGGGACAGATGTAGCGCTTTGCCTGCTAGAGGGATGTATGAGGGAGGGGTGCGTACGCCATGGAGAAATGGGAAGAGGGGGAGGCCGTCCAAACAGCCAGACATGAGCTGTGAAAACTGACGCTGGCAAGCAAAAAAAATAACATTGGGTTTCACATAGAGGCACTCCGGACCTGGAGAAAAAAAAAACATTGTTAAGTCTTTGTTAAGTCTGTAGGGGAGGGTACAGATCTCTAGATCTCTAGAGAAGATTGTTGGATGGAATTTGCTACTAAGCAAGTGTAAGCATGTTAGTCAGATCACAGCTTATTCTTAATACTGGGAAAACGTCTTCCATAGCACAGTGAGGAAATGCAGCTAAGGTTTGAAGTGTAGGCCTGTATCTTAACTGTTTACTCATGATAATATCTTACAAAGATTTATGTATTATAACAGGAGAATATTAGGATGATATTAGGTCTTCTTACATGTGAGAGCACGGCTTCAATAAGCACTAGTGCTTCTTCTCCTTTTCTTTTAAATGAATTTCAAGGTAAAGGATGGAAGACTCACTTGACCTAACCTCATTGTGATGATGTCCAAGAAAAGGTGTCCCTGTCTCACATCTCCACTGGGACAGGGACATTCATAAATGCTTTTATGTGAGGTCATAGGGCTACCGTACTTCATCAAGTAAGAGTATATTAAAGTGAAGCCTAAAAAGCAAAGCTTTCACACTTTCAACTGTCACAAGTCTGGACAGTTTAGCCTAGTTGATGTAATTTAGCATCAACTGCACTAAAATTGCAGAATAAAGTGTGTGGAATGTGGATTGTCATCTATCCACTGTTCAACAGTTCAGCAGTTGTATCAGTCTAAGTGTAATTTTGTTTTTGTGATATAATTTTGCAAAACATGAATATGTAAAACAAATGAAGTTTTAGTTCACAGAATATGAATTTCTTGTTTCCAATTTTGAACTAAAGTAAAAGCTGGGAAGACATGACCTCAGGGTTGCCAACTTTTCAAGATCACTTGGAGTGAGATTTGAACCTGGAGGGGGTGGCGAGTGTAAAATTGTTGACCGGGAGGGGAGGTATGCGGTGAACGTAAGTTGTTGACGGGAGGGGGGGGGGTGTAAAATGGACACAAATTAAGTGTTATATCGTGCTCGATCGATCGCCAGTGGTTGGCGTCAGAGCGAATTAGTAACTCATTGAATCATAGATGTGGATCAGAGGTAAATAAACTAGATTTTTTTTCCGGTGTGAGATATCGGAAGTGTGGCGTGAGAGCGTGTGAAGACAGTCAAATGCGTGTGTCTCACGCTCAATGCATGAGAGTTGGCAACACTGTGACCTGACGTGAAAAGTTGCAATTCCTACTCAAAGCTCCTCCTACTCAAAGCTCTTCCTACTCAAAACTCTTCCTAGACAGTCACCTTTAGAGTCTCTGAATGGTCTCTTACATGTAACTCCAGAATGTTTGTGGTGTAATTTAGCATATAAATTAACAAAGTTGTTCTATGGGGTTCTTCGTAAAGAAAGTGAAGGCTACATATCATTCTAACACTAAAAGCATAAGTGTTAAGCTCTCCAGAAAGCACTACAAATCACAAACTGCTGGGGAAACCTAACCTGATCTAGTAGTTACTTTAGCCAGATCTCAAACTACTTGATCACGGGAAAGGACAACACACTCTCCACCAGCCTTCAACAGTGCTGGCTTGCTTCATGCTTCTATGCTGCCAATGATACACAGGGCTCAGTCACCTGATGGGTTCATCCCTTTAAAACAGGTGCCAATCGGACGTGCCAGAGTGCCAGGGTGTCAGTTAGAGTGAATCAGTGGACTCTTTTAATCCTCTCCTAGGGCCACAGATCTCACTTTAACCAGGATTACATTTCTGTAATTTCTGCTATGGGGGGGGGGCAGATAATGGCTTGGAATTCTGTTTGGTACGGGCAGCCCAGACTACTGCCTGCTACATATGACATACTATAGTCTTACTTAATTTTTCAGAGTGCCTCCACATTACTGCACAAGTAGGACTCCATGCTGTTATACCACCATTAAGTTATTCCCCAGATGCACCAGCCATCTATCTGTAAAACAACTATACACACATATATACAATAGTGTGCTTTCATCTAAGGTAATGATGAGTTCTTATATAATTGGCATGTGATTACAAAACATTATACAATATTATACAACATTATACAACAACATAACCTGCATTTCTTCCTTGGATTGTGCAGAAGCCTGTGTTGGTGGAGGTGACCTTCCTGAGGGGAGCTAGGCGAAGCGTTAAGGCTCTGAAGGGCACGGTGGTGAAGTTACGCAGCGGCCCGCTGGGCCTCCTTCCTTTGTCTGATCTAATTAGCTGCACATTATCTCAAAAACCCACCAGGAGGCGCACCTGAGGGCCCAGTGGGGATGAAGCCCATGGAGCACAGGTTCGGTAATGTCAGTAATGGTAATGGTAGTGTTCGCTTTTTCACATGAGCTCCTGAAGTTCTCACCCGCCGCCAGGCATCTGTGAGATTAATAATAGCCAAATGAACTTAATAAACCTGGTCTACTGACAAAAGAATTGGGTTACAGTAGCTTCCAGTATGAACAATGTTTATTTAAATGTGTCACTCTACAAGCTGCAGTACCAACTAACCAATCAGTGTGTTTGCAATTGCAGTAGATTCCTGATGCTGACAAACATAATCATCGCCATAATTGTTTCAAAAGCTGAAGGTTATGGCCCATTGCTGCGGCACTCTTGCTACGCTTAAATTCTTATCAGCTTATACAACTTACTATCTGTCCTTGTCTCATATAATAAAATGCTTTGAGCCAGTAAATGTGACTGGAAAATCAAATTTTACAGCATGGCCTTTTCTTTTAATTAAATCAATGGTGATATTGCTCAAACTACGCAACACTCGCTATATTTATCATAACTCAAAAAGCTCTGGCCAACCACCCTAAATGCAAGCAATCTGTTTACCATGATGCCCTTGAGTAACTCACCCCAGAGTAAGTATGCTAAGAGAATGCTGCCATTACTAATTTCTGAGTCTAGTTCAGGTGGTAATGTCTACCTAGCTCAGCATGTCTAAAACTTCACTCGGCTGACACTCACTGAGATGCCAAATCAATATGTTTGCCCTTCACAAAAAATCTCTTCTGAAATGTATGATTCTAAGCTAATAATGCTGCATGTGGCATGTATACATTGCTAATTCGCTCAGTTTAGTGCTGACATTTCAGATATAAAAACAGAAGGAGAGTGCTGAAGGTGAGAAAGCCTGGTTCTGGTGAGTAAGTGCTTTTAGATTCATACACCTGCTTGGACTCTGCTTGGGGAATTTTATGAAAATAAGTAGAAGTTATAAAACTTCCACTTCAGATAATAGAAAACCATCTGATTACTCCCATTTAACGTATGAAAGGCCTCAGTTTGGTCTGACATAACTGACTCTCTTTCTTACTGGACCATTTTCTATATTATTATTTCTGAATTAATGCTCACATTAAATACTTGCTTATCAGATGCTGTAAATTGTTGTATTGAAGGCCTTCGAGGTGAGGTCTGAGTGCTGTGTTTGTCAGTGACAGAGACCACATGCTCTTGAAAGAGAATGAGAAAAGCATCTGCAGTGCAGTGCAGTATCTCAGTGAAGAGACATGCAGTGGTTATATCTCAGTGATGAGACATGCAGTGGTTATATCTCAGTGAAGAGACATGCAGTGGTTATATCACAGTGAAGAGACATGCAGTGGTTATATCTCAGTGAAGAGACATGCAGTGGTTATATCTCAGTGAAGAGACATGCAGTGGTTATATCACAGTGAAGTGACATGCAATGGTTGTATCACAGTGAAGTGACATGCAGTGGTTATATCTCAGTGAAGTGACATGCAGTGATTATATCACAGTGAAGTGACATGCAGTGGTTATATCACTACTAAGGCAATAAGGCCGTCTGGAGTCTTTTCTACTTTCAGATGGAGGACTTTGGAAGATATTTCTCATTACCAAGGATTTGTGTAATAAGGTGTTAGCATTAGCGCTAACCTTAATCCTAGCCTACTTTGAGTGATCATTGCATTAACAACAACCAAATGAATTTGCATTTTTAATGAATAAGACTATGAAAAAGTTAATATTATACATTATACACATAAATCTCAAACCACCAACAGTTTCATTGTGCTCATAGGCTTGCTTGCATCAGCTCTTCAGATAATTTACATTAGCACTTTTATCCACGATCACAGTCTGCTACATCTGGTAAGTGAAATCCCCAGTGATCAGTTCCTTCAGCTTTCAGACTGGATGCTATTTTTATGTCACTGGTTAGAAAGTTTGTGTGTCGCCGTGCCAAATGGTGCCAAGGAGGCAGCCCAGCGCAGCACTAACACAGCAGCGTCTCACGTGTGTGAGTGTCTCCAAACCCCAGCCCAGCGCAGCACTAACACAGCAGCGTCTCACGTGTGTGAGTGTCTCCAAACCCCAGCCCAGCGCAGCACTAACATAGCAGCGTCTCACGTGTGTGAGTGTCTCCAAACTGCAGCCCAGCGCAGCACTAACACAGCAGCGTCTCACGTGTGTGAGTGTCTCCAAACCGCAGCCCAGTGCAGCACTAACACAGCAGCGTCTCACGTGTGTGAGTGTCTCCAAACCCCAGCCCAGCGCAGCACTAACACAGCAGCGTCTCACGTGTGTGAGTGTCTCCAAACCGCAGCCCAGCGCAGCACTAACACAGCAGCGTCTCACGTGTGTGAGTGTCTCCAAACCCCAGCCCAGCGCAACACTAACACAGCAGCGTCTCACGTGTGTGAGTGTCTCCAAACCGCAGCCCAGCGCAGCACTAACACAGCAGCGTCTCACGTGTGTGAGTGTCTCCAAACCCCAGCCCAGCGCAGCACTAACACAGCAGCGTCTCACGTGTGTGAGTGTCTCCAAACCGCAGCCCAGCGCAGCACTAACACAGCAGCGTCTCACGTGTGTGAGTGTCTCCAAACTGCAGCCCAGCGCAGCACTAAAGCAGCAGCGTCTCACGTGTGTGAGTGTCTCTAAACCGCAGCTCAGCACAGCACTAAAGCAGCAACATCCCACAGGTGTGTGAGCGTCTCCAAACCAGACGCTGTTATAATGCGTCTGCTTGGAGCTCAATTTCTGTGAGGGAAAGCAGTTGCTCAAAAGGCACATTTCAGCTGTTTCTCACCCTGAAGCACTCGAGTTTAATGAATTGCTTAATTTGAAGGGGGAGCCATGGTGGTTTTCTTCATGGGTGAGGGGCTGGTAAACAGTGCACCAGGCCTGAGCTGCTGCACACACTGCAGAGCTGACAAAGCGTCACAGCGCAGATGTTAAGACGACTCGGCTAGCCGCTTCACGCTCTCTGTTGTCTGGAGAGGTGGGGGATGTGTCTGTCAGGACTCCTGAGGGCTGCGTATGGTTCAAGACCTCTCAGTGATGACAAAACAAACAACGTTTCATGTGGGAGTGCTCTGTTGCCCTGAATTCTAATGTAAGGGGTGAGGTCAGAAAAGAGTCCTGCTTGACAGACAGCAGGTACTGTACATCTCATTCTATATCTCAACACAGACCACTGATCTGTAATATAGGACGTCTGTATTATAGATCGGTGAGAGACACACAGGCTTTTGTAAAATTCTGCAGTGTTGTAGTGATAATGTAATAATCACTGGTTGGGTCTGCTTGAAATGTTAAAAATATGTTTAAAGTCAGTTTACATTTACTAATCTTATTAAATTCAAAGGCATTTGATATGATGTACTGTGTTGATATGGAGCTGATTGTCTAAACTACATCACATATGTAGAGATAGAGGCCTTAGGTCTGGCCACCCATGGCAGACACATCTGTCATGTGTGAGGGTTTGTGCAGATCCTCTCTGCATCACTAGCTTTAGGCTGTGCACATGGGGCGTGCCAGAGCACTGCAGTTGTCCAACAGCCACCTTGGCCAGGCGTACGGCCCTCCCTCTGTGCCAAAACCAAAAACACCAGTGAGACTGGGTGCTTGTCTTTGACCACAGATAGAGATATTTGCTCCGCTAGTGACAGTACAGCAAAAACCACAAGACGTTAGCTGGTAACTGTATGGCTACAACCTCTTGTTCAGTGGATTAAAGGAAACTACTAAATATATTCTGATAATGGCAGGAATGCTAAATAAGTTAATACATGTCATATAACAACTGTAATTCTGTAAATTGGATTGTCTTGGTTAAGTCTTCAAAGATGGATGAAAGGACTTACCTCTGTCTGTGTCATAGAGGTACACAAACTTCTCCCACCTATAGTAGGTAAGGACACTAAGAACAGCCCCCTTCAGGGGGGGGCGCATCTGGATGACAAACTGGACGTCGGAGTCGATGGGGTAACTGGGTGTTACAAAGGAGGTGTGGAGGGCACCGCAGAAGGAGGTCAGTGTGTTCATGGACTTCTTGTCATAGAAGCCAAAGATGGCGTACACACCTCTGGAGAACTGTGAGCAGACTGGAATCAAAGAAAAAAAAGAAAAGCAGAGAGTTGGTGTTAGCTTCTTGGTCTTAGGAGAAGAGTGAGATGCACCACCACTCGCTTTGTCAAGTGTTTGGTTGACAAAGAGCTCCAACAGGAATCTGACAACAGTAGTATCTAAGTAATGTGAATAATTCTTTATCAACATGGCAAAGTGCTCTGATTATATGGATGTATTGAAGAAATATTGACATTTTTTTCCAGCAGAGTGAAGGGCTTTGTAGGGCTAACAGGAAGAGCTCATCACATCTACAGCCCCAAACCAAATGCTGCCTGATTGGCTGATCAACTGTTCTTAATCATCCAAAAACACTTGAAGCAAATGAATAATAATTATGCACAAATCTGTGTAATGGCAACATCCAATTACTGACTGAGATTTTTTACAATTTGTTGACAACTGTTTCCCTTTATATAGCCTAGGATGACTTAAAGATCTGTTTTGGACACCAGAAATATATGATTTCAAATAAACCTATTAACAAATATTTGTCAGGACTTTGTCTCAACAACCTTCCAAAGGATCCAAAAAGATCTGTGGACAAGTGAGCAAGATGAATGCTCTGCAAGACTCAGGTTGCAAATCTGTGAAGGAAGACTCACATGGTTCTACTATATCTTAACCGCAGGTCCTTATATGACGCGATGTCTATTAAAGAACAAATGAAGGAGCGGTGATGGCTGCTGAAGGAGCCCAGCACTTCAGCACTGTCGTGTAAGTGGAGATCGCAGTGCTCAACTCCACCACCACCTGCTACCCTCACGAAGCTCCAACCGGGCCTTTATTTTCCCTGTGACAGACTCCTGATTCCCCAGCTCCAGGTATACAAGTCCTCACTGATACACAGCTGTGTGTGCGTAGGTTATGAGGAGATTGTTGAGTAGTGTGTCCATGTGTGCATGCAAAGGGTTTTAGTGTTCAGCACTTCTGACAGAGCCTTACTGCGTTTTTGCTTTTTCCTCCATGTTCACAGAATTTTGTCCAGTTCCGACACTTTTAGTCTCTTTTGGGGGGGGTTTCTGGCTTATTAGAGCAGGCGTCGGATGAATGCACGCTACTCAGATAAAGAGTTCTCTGCCTCTCCGCTGCCCTGCTAGCTCGATCGAAGCCATCCTTTGTGCTGGATCGCCATCCCCCAAACCATCTGGATGCTCCCTTAACCAAACAAGCTCTTCACGCACAGAGCTTTGCTTCACCTGAACAGCTCTCCACTCAGATTGTATCTGTACATGCCATCCAGTTAGCAGAGTGAAACTGCAGTGCAGACGGCCCAGACGGCCCAGGCTGGTGGGGAGTGAGCTGCACTGAGGCCCACGGTGTGTCAAGTTTCGATAACGCGTTTTTCCTCGGCGGCATGGACAGCGCGGATTCGTCTCGCCTCAGAAAGAGGCACGCTAAGCACCGTTAGCTAAGCAGGCTCTCACGAGGACACAGGCTTCCTGATCCTCTTCCTCCAGGGCGGCTAGCGGCCTCGTCTGCCGAGAGCACGACGGATCACGCCGCACCACCCACGCCGTGCACATGGTGGTGCAGACGCAGCTCCTCCAGAAGGATGATTGGCTGCCATTGTTGCAAACAATAAAGGTCCTTCAAGGTGGCCCTGTCCCACCGGCACCATTCCAGCCTGACTGAAGATAATCACAGCTCAGCTGCCTCTCGCCACATTTACATGTTACTAAGCAGTGATGGCTTAGTTACCTTGAAAAAGTAATCCGATTACTGATTACTCCTTTTAAAAGTAACTTAGTTACGTTACTGATTACTTGACTTAAAAAGTAACTACGTTAGTTAGTAACTAAGTTACTTTAGTAGTTACATTCAGCAGCAAAATAAATTTTTCCAATACTCACTTTATTGGAAGTGCATTTTTAACAGTAACAATGTATTGAAGCAGGTTCGGTAACCGAGACAGAAACTGCTTAATCCAAAAATCCAGAGGAGGGAAACTTTATTGATACCGCAACCCTGGTACGCGCAGGCTCCGCCCCCCAGTGTCACTTAAAGGGCAAGACTCGCCGTGAGGAGTAGGAGTCGCTACAGTATCTCCTGACATTACGTTTGTGTAGCTGCGCGGTATTATTTGTAAATTTATTTGTAAACGTAATACAAGCGAACTGTTCAGTCAGACAGCTATTTGTTGTGAAACGAAATACCATTACAATTTCAAGCATTTTAAAGTAGGCGACGTTAGTCAAAATTCCAGCACTTTTCAAACGTGGAACACAGTGCAACATTAAAGTAAGTAACGCGTTACTGACATCACTGTTACTAAGGGAGGGAGAACATGTAAGCAGAAGCTGTGGGATGGTCACCCAGGTTTGGGCCACTCCCACTTTCTGGCTTCCTCCTTTGCTCTCTTGTCCTGAGCTTTTTGAATCCCTTCACAACTCAATATTCCTTAAGAGTTAATTGAGGGTGCTAATTTAGTATTTTATATATAATTGTTCAAAGTCTTCTTCTCTCCTTGATGCCTGGGTCCCTTTAAAAGGCATTTATCTGCTCATGGTTCATTGTGTGGCCAGTTCAGATGCACATTAACATACTATAGCTACATTCATTTAGCGATTATTGAAATTTGCACACATAATGTGTGGAATTATATAGTGTTACTTGAATCCACACAAATGTACTTGTAAGCCATCTGATTATATCAAGGGAATACACTGGCCTTGCATGATCACTAACTTTCCCAATGCACCTTTAAAGCATTGCTTAACACTAATCTCACCCAGCTCTCTTTTTGGCTGGTGTGAGTGATGGATCACTCTGTGGAGAGTGTGCTCTTACTCCCCACTGTGCAACAATCCATATCTCAGTTTCTGGTCCATAGCTTCTGACTCACTCCACCGGTCTAAAAAACCACAGCAGACCTGCTTCTAAACACACACACACGCATGCACGCACGCACACACACACACACACACTGAGATACACTGCAGATCTCCTCTGTGCCCTGAGTCACGGCCCCAGCCGGGAGGACATGCCACCTCTATGACTCTGGCACTCAAAGCAGCTGCTGACCAATGAATCATCTGTCAGGTTCAACACAGCCTCCCACTCAGTCTTCTCAGAGACACCTCGTACCTGCCCACCCTGCAGGTGCCCTCCATCTACAGCCGTGCTCCTGAGGCGGCTTAAAGAGCTCCAGGGGTCAAAAATAAAGACCCACTGTTCGCCTAGAGGCTCTGAGTGTAGGAACCACAATGCAGGAACTGGGGAAACAGTCACTTCAATAGGCAATAGACAAAATGCCATGGCAAACATTTAACATGTCACCGGTACTGGTGGGCCCACTAAAAGGTGTGGGTCACCAGAACACACTGTGCTTCTACTGACAACACGTTCACCACTGGCAATAGCCTGGAAACAGCAATGAAGAGTCCTTTGAGTTCTTTCCAGAGGGCATCTCTGACCCTGCTTGCTACACAACAGCTCCCTGGTACGACCCTCTGGCTGCGTGTTTGAGCTGCAGATGTGCGGGGTGCCCTCGGTAACTAGGGGTCTCCAGGCACACATTCTTAGTTGGAGTTAGGAAAGGTGGTGGCCAAAGACCCAATCAGCTTGGCATCTGCAGAGTTGTTTGGTAATGTTGATTGCCTAGCATTGCCCTACAAGCACTCTTATGTGCTCTAGAATCAAGCAGCTCAAAAAAGTAGCTTTGTGTAATAGGATAATGTCTTATTACAATGGCTGACTAAACAGAAACAGCAATATGCAAAAGTGAAACCATATTAATGTACAGAACATATTATATTAATGTAATGACATTATAGCTAACTACAGGAGCGTGTTGGGTAATATAGCAACAGCAGCAATAACAACAACAACATCAATTTTAGTAAAGTAAAGTCTGTTAGAAGTTTAAGAGAATTTTCTATTTGCTCTGAGCTTTTTGACCTCAGTGAGCCGTATAAATAAACCACTGCCCACAGCTGCAGAAAAGAGTGAAGATAAAGAACCACAGAGACATTTCTATTTTAGATCCATCTATTTGTGAGATCGTTGCCATGATTACCAAAACAATTACCACCCTGAGTGTCAGAGGTAGAAAAAGCTTGAATTTCATTGCAAAGGTTTGAGTAACGGCACTGGCACTAAAACAATGAATTTTAAGCTTTCTTTGAAGTGACACTATTTCAGAGGGAAACAGAAGATAACAGGGCAGTTTGGTGCTGGAGGCAAATGTGCTTGTACTTAATTGATACATGAGATCCAACCTTTAGACAGGCCTGGCCAATGAAGCAGCATCTCCATCCTGTCAGATGATAAACACAGTGGCTGTGTGCTCTCAGAAAGAAGAAATCAGAGAACCTGCTGGTGAGAGGGTGGAGAACCACACCTACTTGTGGCTGACCTCTTATACACAAGGGAAGAAGAGGCTGTGCTGACAAGGTTCTGTTGTTACTGGAGAGGTCCGAGCTGCAGTGGTCAGAACATCAGCAGTGCTGTGTCCACGCAGGCTTCCCTCGTCCGTGCTGGGCTTGATGAACCTTCTCTTTGGTTGTTGTGGTCCTTTCTCTCTGAGCAGAGCCACCTACACTGAAACTGTCTGAACGTTGCCCACGATCCTGCCCACATTCCACAGAAGAACACAGTCACTTTTGTGCTTCTATTTTTTTATTCCTGCAGAGGTCCATGAAAGAGTTTGATTCTTGTAAGGCTTATGAATCTCAGTAATTGGATTTCTAGAAAGCTGTTGACAAAGTCTCTCACTGCTGATTGGGCAACTAATCCCCAATCAGAGTGGAGCTCGATCAGCTTCTGGAGCTGAACAGAACCGTGATGTGGGAGATGGGCCAGCCATCAAAACATAAAGCTGCATTGATCAGATTTCCAAGATTGATCTTGAATCAGTTTTGTCCTTCACCATCCTAAGAAAAACAAGTGTTATTAATTCAACCCTCGTAGACCAAGGCATGTAAAAATATGGACCTCGTTGCTGCAGGTCATTCATGCTGCATATTAAAACACAACACTTGTCTCTACAACGAATACTGTAAGGGCACTAAAAAGATGAATATGGAGACAGTGCATAGTCATATGTAGAACTGTTTCAATATTCTGGGCTTGGGCAGCCTTGAAATGCATATTTTGGCTGGTCTTGAGAGGAGCAAGCTTCACTCCCAAATCCTAACTTGTGCCTATCACGATCGATTCCCCAGAGCATGAGCAGGAGAGAGCAGAGAGCCTTATCGCAGTAGCAGCTTAAGGGAAGAGTTAAAGAGGACATTTTCAAACAGCCTCTTCTCCTCTGAGTGGCTAAGCTGCAGTCTGGGAGAGGCCATTTTAAAAACGGAGAGCCGTGAGCCGTGGGTGGCGGTTTTCAGCTGGGTTCAGCACTATGTGCGGGGAAACAATAGTGAGCTCTGAAATAACACCACTCAGTCTCCCCGCTCCCTTTCTATTCACTCACTTTCTTTCCTCCCTTTCACGCAGTCATTCCCTCCCTCTCTCCCTCTCTCTCCTCCCTCTCAGTCATTCAGAGAGCTACCTCACTCACAGCACCCACGTAGCCATCCTCTGCGACCTCCTCCACAGCACCTCAGCTAATCTATTTGTGAGTGGATGAGTTTCTGCTGGCCCAAATGAAAAGCTGGAGAGACCCATGCCCAGTGTACCATGCCCAGTGTATCATTGCTCTTCATGTTTAAGCTTGGAAGCATATTCTAAGGTTGGATTTAATCCCCATATCCCCATACATACTGCCCTTTGCGACCAGCACATTTCATGAGTAACATATGCGTACCTCAGAAGCCGATAAGCCTGATTTCGTTTGCATGGTGGACAAGATTTTAAAGATATCTTCTGTAATATAGCTTGTATAATATATGTATTCTTAGAACCTCTGATCAGATGACAGCAGCACTGAGTAAAAAAAAGAAAAAAGAAAAAATATCCAGGCAAGAGAGGAATTTGCATTGTTTGCTTGATTACAGGCATGAATTTAAAACAAGCTCTCCAAGGGCCATTTCTCTCTCTCTCTCTCTCTCTCTCTCTCTCTCTCTCTCTCTCTCTCTCTCTCTCTCTCTCTCTCTCTCCTGGCCCTGCCGTTTTCTGCCCTGAATAACCAAACAGGCCACAGGAGGGAGGGAGGGTGATGCTTTAACCTTGAATCCATGTTTTTAATCCAAGACTCCTCTCATTCATGCAGACACACATGCTTTCTCGTTTTAAGCACAAGGAGTCCACTTTCCTATTTCATCTTCCAGGACTCTCACTGAGGCTGTATAGCGTGGGAGGAGAGCGGGGGTAGCGGCGGCCTACTTTATCAGAGATGGAGGCGTCGAGTCACCCGGCGATCTGAAGTCAGCTTTGCATTTTTGAAGCCTTGCCTTGTGGGCAGCCTGGCAGCCTGGACACCTGACAGGACAGGTAAGCAGTGCCCTGAGGAGCCTATGAACCAAATGGAATGTCCATGAGTGGAGAGAGAGGTGGTGTCAGAGGCTGTTTGGACAGAGGCATGTGAGGGGCAGGCCTTCTGTGGAGGGGAGGGGCTTGTTGAAGAAGGGATGTGGTAGCAGTGCCTACTGCAGAGAGGTCAGGCCTCCTGTGGTGGGCTGGACCAATATGGAGGGGCGTGGCCGGAAGTGGATAGGCTGGACCCATTCATCTTGAAATGTAGCCCACGGCTTTGGTGTGGACAACTCCAATGGACGTGTGGGCGAAGAGGGAGAGAAATCAGGTAGAGCAGTGAGTGGGAGAGGAAGAGAGAGAGAGCAACATGGAGAGAGGAGAGAGGAAGAGAGAGGAAGAGAGAGAGAGCCACATGGAGAGAGGAAGAGAGAGAGTCACATGGAGACACAGACAGGCCGGTAGGACGCCCAGGCAGAGGCTTTCTTCTTATGTGAACCCGCCACAGTCTGGTGGCAGCAGCGTGGGCCATGTGAGTAATGGAAGGAGACACGGTGCCCTTGAGGTGCCCTGCTGTTGCTGCATGGGGGCGGGAGTGACGGACCCGCCTGCCTCGGGCCACCGGGGGGCCACCAGGCTGAGCTGCAGCTTTGAACCTAAGCGGCGTGCAACGTCCATATCAACCCAGCGGAAGCTCGTTTGTGCCGAAGACTCGACGCCTACTGGAGCCGACGCCAGAGCCCAAGTCTTGAGCCCACTGAAGAAGTCACTGCCCCTCCCCATAAATGTCCCCAAAATACAGATTTTCTTTATGACTGAATCACAATTTATTTACATTCTCTCTTATTTTTGCCTTGCAGGTCAACAAACACATCAGGAGTCCAGAACATTTGGGGCAGGCGTTGGTATGAAGGAGCCTGAAGCTCCCAGATCTCCAGATCGCCTCTTCGGGCTGCAGCTGGTTGGATTAGATGCAGGTGTGGATAGTGTGAGCTTCCTGAGCTTCATGCCCATAACAGACCAATATAGCTGGAGAACTAGAGGCAGGAAGACGGGTGAAGAAGAACGGCAGAGTCAGGTTATGTGTAGACTGTTTGACCTCAGAATGATTTAGTGCTATGTGGGGCCATTATAAATGGACACAGGGGAGGTTGATGTTCAGGTGGCCTCCAGACTAGGTGGCCTCACATGGTCTGATCCAGGTGCTTCATGTGATCTGGCCCAGGTGGCCTGATGTGATTCAGTCCAGGTAGCCTCATGATTGGTCCATGAGGATGCAGGAGCACAACTAAATCGAGCCACTTGTCCAGTCTATGGAGTCATGCTATTTCTCAGTGATTCCAGGTGGGAATGCCACAAAGACTTGTTCCATTAATCAGCTTGCCAGTAAGTCCGCTTGCATGAGAACCGGCAGGTCACACGTGCTGCAGTAGTAATAGGCGCACAACACAAAGCAGCGACGGCTGGACGCCACAGTGGATCTGTTACTACCCATGAGTCCGCTCTTTCAGCTGGGTGGAAGAAATCGATCAGTCTTTCAGAGACACAACTTGCACAGATGAAACGTGGGCTATACAATAGGACAACAGCCAAAAACAGGCTGATAAAAATGCTGAATTTCACAGTGATCTTATGTGGGATGCGTGTTTCCTTTACATCCATCCCTGCTGGGGCCTGCTGCACTTCCACACTGCTGCGTGGATGGTGAATCGTGATTAATCGCTGTGGTCTCTCTGAAGCCCTCACAGAACATCGGTGGCAAATGATGATCCTCTTTTGCTTGTGTAGTTCTACTTTGAGGAATCAAGCTTTAATGCGATTGACGTAGTTGAGAAATACTGCCAGTTATTTTAATGCATGGTATTGGATGCTACTGTAATTTTAAACCACTTGAATAATTCAGGTTTGTCCTGTCTGTGTCTCTGAGTTAAAGCAGAGAGAATCTCTCCATCTTCTCCCCATTGGCTTCTCTATTCTCTTGCTGCATCTCTCTCTCTGAGACACACGCATGCACACAAATGGATTCCTCTCATTGGACCTGTCAGGATGCTCAATGTTAGGTGAAAACCTCACTTTAAATTACAGTACATATAAACTGATGTGGACGTTGTAAAAAAGCTCAGAATCAATAAAAAATATACTCGTCCCACCATTTGAGTCTAGAATGTTGCCTTACCATTATTTAACATGCTACCAATTAAACTTTTCTTTATTTCTTTGCAAGTGAAAAAGTAGCTCTAGGAAATATGTAAATGAAGTCCACTCAGTATATGATATCTCCAGAGACCTCAAAGGGCTTGCAGCTGTAGTCAGTGTGAATGTTCACTTCACTTCCTTTCTACTTTGATCTTCTTGAGGGGGTTGGTGGGTAGAGGGATGGGGGGTGTGACTTAGGATGTCGTCATGAACCTGGACAAGGCCTGAAATCTGTTTTGTACACATTGTGGGTGATAAAAGCATGCCACTGTTACACCACAGCAATTCATTAGGATTGTAACCCATTGAAAGTCTAAGCTGATTCTACTCCACTCCTTTCATCAGGGTCTTTTGTCATGTTTTGTGCTGTTCCTCCACCCTGTAACTACACTGCTCAGAGAGCCTGCACTACCAACAATGGCACAGTGCTCATGCTGCAGTGCAGATTATTGAACACAATAATGGGTTGTTCATTTCTTTCTTTTTTACTTAATGCATTGGGAGACATTGCTCTGACCCTGGGAAGGACACTGAAGTCAGGAGACAGAGCCAAACAACAACCTGGCGATATCAAAGAGTGCAGATAAGACCAGGCAACTGCTCCAAAAGTGTTTCAATCTGGATGTGGACCACACAAGCGTGAGGACGATAGATTGCCTGATTACTGCTATTGTGAGGCATGTGAGTTGATTGAGATTCCAGAGGGGAGGCAGACGGACGGTCTTGTGGAGTGCCCTCTGAAGGCAAGTGGGAGAATGGAAGGAACAGGTTGAGGAGCTCTTACAGTGACAAGTCTTCAGGCAAGCGCAGCTCCCTCCCCTAACAGACCTCCTGGAGACCTCCTCCTTAATGGGGCCGATGTGTAGCTACCGCCGTGTACCAGCTGCTCTTCTTCTTTGGTGACGAACAGGCTTCAATAACGAGTTGCTTCCGCTGGTTCGATCGCTCGCCCCGGGAGTCTGACAGGGCTGTCATAAAGCAGCCATGGCTTTACATTCAGATAAATGTGTGGCCGAGCTAAACGAGATCTTATGGCTTGGTGGGCTTGTTTGGGGTGGGCTTGAGTGCGGGCTGCAGGGTGTATATTATTGCTTTTTTATGGTCAGTGGAGCATTCTTCTCCTCATATGTTGATATCATCTTCAATAACGCTAAGGACTGTGCCTGTCATCTTGTGACTTAGAGCTTCCTAGTGATTTAAAGGGAGCATGCCGGAATGCAGTGTGAAGAACAACTTCTTCAAATAGCACCGTGGCGTCATTAAAAAAACAGCGTCTTGTGCCTCACAATGGCCAGTGCCATCACTCGGGCCTGGCGAAAGGAAAGAATCAAACTCTTCAGAGTGTAGTAGAGGGGCCATTTTGAGAGCTGTTGCCTTATCAAAAGCATCTGTGAGGAGCAGTTATTCCAACACCAATGAAGCTCCAGCTACAAATCTTCTCAGCTCCACTTGAGGAAGCTTCATATTCCCATTGGAAGTTCATTGTGTTTCATGCGTGAGTGAGTGGGTGGAGTATGTGCTGCGTTCACCACTTCATCTCTCAACAGGCGTCTGCTTGATCATGGTGCTGGATTCCAACATGTCCACTGGTGAGAAGCCAGTGATCCAATGGGACACCCAAATCATTTTTTCAGAATGATGCAATGTACTATAATACTAGTGGCAAACAGAGTGTTTAGTACATCTTTACACTTCCCCAGGTGGGCATATTAAATATTTGATTGCTTTGTGTTTCACATTGTCACATTTTGTCACAATTTCATGGTTTTTGGTTTATGTCACATGAAAGGTGTAACTTGACTCAATTTGAAACATAGCAGAACTAGTATGTACAAGTAGTTCACTCTTTCAGATTCTGCTACCCTTTTCCCTCGTGAGTTTCCTTTATTCCCTGTCTAGACACTCTCAAGGTGTCATGATGCTCTTCTCTTTCATGTGTAAGCCTATTATTTTTACCCTTGACTGTTCTCTCCTGCACAAATGTGCATCATGTAGAATACAAATGCATGGTCACTGCAGTGAGCTGCATGGTCTGGTGTGCCCAGCTCTGCTAGGGTCTTTCAGGCCTACGTGAAATGAACTAGTGTTCATAGCCTCAGTGAAATGAACTAGTGTCCATAGCCTCAGTGCTCTTTAACTGCTATACTACTGCAGGAAGGTTAACTTGAGGTCCTTTAACTCGTTATCACATTGGTATGATTCGATCAGTACACATATGATTTAATAAAGCCACTTCCAAACATACATAAATGCAAGCATGATGCAATTATAGGGGATTTCAGCTAAACGCTAACGAGGTGGAACATTTGGTATTACTTAGGCTACTATACAACTTCTTATGTGAGCTAATGGAAAGCGGCAGATTCATTTGAGGAAGTTATTCACTGCTGTGCTTTGTTTTACACTGAATATATATGAACTCAAGAGAAATTAAACAATCAGCAGTTCACAGGCTTTTGCAAGTGCCCATGGCAGCCCCAGGGATTAGAAACCATTACATATTGCTTAAAGGAACGTTGCTCCAGTTGTTTAATAGGGTGCTGACAGAGTCCATTCCCCTAAATCACAGTGCTAGTGTTTGGCATTGCAAAGACATGAACAGAGGTAGCAGGAATCTGCAAGTAATTGAAGGTTTGAGTATTCTGAAAAAAAGTGATAACATTTTCCTCTGCAGCCTCATAGTCACCTGAACTTGTTACTTGAATTGACTCAGGGAGGCTGGAGAGTCCTAGTTCATGTGGCATATTCTGCGTCTGGGTTCTTAACAGCACGTAACAGCAAGTCAACTTCCCAAATACAGCACAAGACTCACTGAGAGCTTTCAGTGTGTATAAATATAATGTCTCTGGTTCCACTTCTTTTTACACAGAGCTACATAAAGCTAAGCATATTTCTCCAGTTGCAAAGTGCTCTCACTTACTGTAAATAGCACTTTAAAGCAACCTGTATATCAAGGACCAGGGCCATGCACTCTGAGTGTGAAGCAGTGTTGGTTTAGGGTGATGAGCACGTGGGGAGGTGGGTCCCTCCTCTTCCTGGTTCTGCCTGCACTGTCCAGGCAAAGCAGGAGACTCTGGTTAAAGTGTGAAGTCTGGCTACATGATGTGTACACACTAGTCAAGTTATGTGGCCTTCAGGTAAGATGGAATTAAATAAAGTGCTACTATCTGAAGGTGCATTAAGTAGTTCAGTATTCTGTAAAGTACAGTAAAATCATGTCCAGATATACATTGTGGTCAATCAAAAATAATTCTCAAATGAAAATGTTACAAATAGTTAAAATGTGTCTTTTATTGCTTTTGTCTTTTATGATGTAATTTGCATTGGTGTGACTATACCATTAAAAAACAAGCTTTCACCTCCTAGCCTTCCATTATCCATGACCCATGTTAGGTCGAGTCGCACTGTAGCTTTTCAAACACCTCCACTCCTCCCCGAGGACTGTGCTTGAGAGTGGAGGTGGACACAAGTTCTCCATTCAGTGAAGGTCTAAGGATCAGTCTAAGATACTGTCCTAAACAGCTCTTCAGGCAAATGAGTCATAACAACAAGTAAGAATTCAGTAAACATTCAGTCTGGGCACAAGATAAACATATTTCCTTTGGAGTACAAACCAGCAAGCCCTTCTGCCTGTAGCTATGTACATCTATGACTACATTACATAAGCTGTAGGCAGCAGCTCATGGACTCTCCTCCTTCACCTCCTTCTCCTCCTTCACCTCCTCATAGTTTGGCTATTAAGCTGCTATTTTACTTCTTCCAACAAGCACAGATCAAACAAAATAGAAAATAAAGTAGCACACATTTCCTGAAAGGCTAGTGATGGAGGAGAACATTTGAGAAGAAAAAGCAAACTTGAACCTTTCTTATAGAAAGGTCACTGTAGTGATAAGTACTGGTTTGCTAATTAATAGAACAGGGGTCCGTTAAAGAGGAAAGATTTATTCTGGGCTGTGGCTTTCATGATATTACAGTTTAACAGATGGTGAAAGCATTAAGGTACAGTAGACTGTAGCACGTCTGCACAGCTTAATTAAATATCATAATTTCCTAGCACCATTTGACTATATACCAGCTCAGCTATATTGTGTGACCATAAAAAATGAATAGGACAGTATATTGTAGACACTGCTGATTCTACATGCATCCTTGTGGACTAGCCATAAGTCACACGACCGTCTACTATTTGATTAAAACAGAAGGTCACGTTACTTGTCTGTTTAGGATGGAGTGTTATTTTACTTATTTTACACTAGCGGAGTCACAAAATCTTCAGTTAACTGAGTTAACAATATGAGGTAGAACAAGTCTCACATGTTCACATAAAAATATATCAAAATAGGCTTATTGAACTCTCAAACTGTAATTGGGCTATAAATGTTTAAGTCAGATAGACTGGAAACACTCTTTTGAAGTAATAAAGTATAGATCATGAAAAAGATGCACATTACAGGTGTATACTAATTATTATATCTTCTTGCAGCCTGTAATGGCAACTGGCTTTCTCACAATGTTTCAGAGAGCAACATACAAGTAAAATAACTAAAGTGGTCTGAATTAATCAAAGTCCCAGCTCTGATTCTGAGTGCATATTTAAGCGTATGATAAAGGTCAGAGTGTGCTCCCTAGCCATATGACCTCCCTAGTCAGACATACCATAGCAGTCTCCCTTACATCTCACTCCTCCCTTTGAGTGATCAGCAGGCTGCCGTCATGAGCAACTGTCTTGCTCCATGGCCAGTGAGAAGGTGCACTGCAGCTAAGAGGAATCTTTCTTGTCTTGTTTTGTTCGTTGTCTCCCAGTGCAAAAACAGCGGACTGTGGAATGGTGCCGCCAAACTGCCATCTGCTTGCCGGCTGTTTACGGACCCAGAGGAGCCAATAAGAAAAACAAGAAATGTAAAAACGTAGCTGAGGGGACACACGCCATTAGCTTAATGACAGAATGAAGGATGTGCAGCGTCGTGCAGACGGAGAGGCGAGATTACAGAGCCAGAGATTAAAGAGGCAGAGACGGCTAGTTTGCCTTTAACAGGAATCAAGAAGAACAAGCTATTAAACAGCACGGAAAGCAAGACTAAATAAAAGGCTGCGCTGGGCTTGATGTCTCACTGCTACAGGTGGGGGTTGAGGTGGAGGGTGGGTGGAGATGGAGGAGCGAGGACACCTTTCATTCAGCCATGGCCATTGGGGAGAAAAAAGAAAAGGGAAAAATGCTGCAACGCTGTCCACACACGTCCCCACGTCCCCACACCCCCACACCCTTTTCATGTAGCCCTGCTGCTTTGAACTGCTCATCTCGCTATACTAAATGTACCTGCAACATCAAGTCTTGAATGACATAATGGGCAAAACAGAGGTAATTAGTTTTCAACCCCCCTCCCACCCCAGGGTTTTGCATTCACTTCAAAGACATACAAACGTCTTGGTCTTAAAGAGGAAACGCAGCACATGTACAAAGCCCTGCCTTAAGGATTAGCACAGACATGTCTTACGCTGCTGGTCACTAATTCAATTAACTGTGAGGTTTAGAAAAATTAGTCAGACATATAACTTTAGTGTGCTGGAGCTGCAGGAGAAAGGAGCCCAGGCAATAGTCTGACTTGCTAAGTTCAAAGGGGTGTGCAGAGGTTGAAAGCTAAAACTTTCTAACTTCTTAATTCACAGTCTTCAACACACACACACACACACACACACACACACACACACACACACACACACACACACACACACCGCAAATGCATAATGAAGTAAGAGTTCTGTCAATAGTCATTCTAAAAACATTAAATGGAGTTATATTTGAGTGTAAAAGCTAATGAGATTTTAAAGATTCTTGTTCTAAGCATTATCAGTGATTTCACGACACCACAACTGGAAGAAAAAGACAAACAACTTCTCTGAATAACAGTAGTTATGGAAAGGTAATTAAGTAGTTATGGAAAGGTAATTAAGTAGTTATGGAAAGGTAATTAAGTAGTTATGGAAAGGTAATTAAACTGGTAAAAAGCATTTACATCCTCAAACTTCATGACATAAAAATTGTCACAAAATAAAAACTTTGTCAGCTACTCTATAGTTCAAAAAAGTTATACAAATATAATTGTAATTTTGACGAGCTTTGCTAGCTTTTACAGTTGTTATATATTTAAGTCCTGAGACTCTAAATGCTAAAACTGCCATTGCTTTGGAAGAACGTATCACCACAATGATCCACAGAGGGCTGTGGGGTTATTACTGAGGGCTGTGGGGTTATTACTGAGGGCTGTGGGGTTATTACTGAGGGCTGTGGGGTTAATTCTGAGGGTTGTGGGGTTATTACTGAGGGCTGTGGGGTTATTACTGAGGGTTGTGGGGTTATGACTGAGGGCTGTGGGGTTATTACTGAGGGCTGTGGGGTTATTACTGAGGGTTGTGGGGTTATTACTGAGGGTTGTGGGGTTATTACTGAGGGTTGTGGGGTTATTACTGAGGGCTGTGGGGTTATTACTGAGAGTTGTGGGGTTATTACTGAGGGCTGTGGGGTTATTACTGAGGGCTGTGGGGTTATTACTGAGGGCTGTGGGGTTATTACTGAGGGTTGTGAGGTTATTACTGAGAGTTGTGGGGTTATTACTGAGGGCTGTGGGGTTATTACTGAGGGCTGTGGGGTTATTACTGAGGGTTGTGGGGTTATTACTGAGGGCTGTGGGGTTATTACTGAGGGCTGTGGGGTTATTACTGAGGGTTGTGGGGTTATTACTGAGGGCTGTGGGGTTATTACTGAGGGTTGTGGGGTTATTACTGAGGGCTGTGGGGTTATTACTGAGGGTTGTGGGGTTATTACTGAGGGCTGTAGGGTTATTACTGAGGGTTGTGGGGTTATTACTGAGGGCTGTGGGGTTATTACTGAGGGTTGTGGGGTTATTACTGAGGGTTGTGGGGTTATTACTAGAAACATCTGCTCTGGTTTTCAATGCTTTCACATAAGATTACAGACCAACATGAAATATTATTATTACAGCCTGATAAAGAGCCATATAGAAGCCAATGACTGATTTTACTAAAAATGAATTGAAATTATTGTGGACAATTGCACATAAGTAAGTCATTCTGGGTTAACCTGCCAAAATATCCACTGAAAATTCAGAATTCATCAACTCAGTAGACTCACGGACAACATGCAGAAAAATAAACTTTTGATTGATCAGTTGTGCTTGATAGGAAGTGTCATCTTTTACCAGTCATACTACACATTTTTATGACAATGTACCTATGACTAACAAATAAATGCAAAATGATTAAACTGTACCTACAGTTGAAAAAGCACAGGCATCTGTCTCACTCAGCCACAAACTTATATTAAATCTCTAGCTCATCTGGTAATGGGATCTAGCACAGCATTTCAGAATAGCACAATTTGATATCAGTGATTCAGTTATATTGATTTAATCTGGGATCAAGATTTCTTACGGGTTGTGGAAGGACAATTCAGTGCCTTATACTATCTAGGAAATATCCACTTCTGTTGAATTCATGTCTAGTTATGTGCTGAAAGTGTGCTGAAAAAATCGACTCACAAAAAGTCTTCAGGAACCTGATCATTACAATGTTCTTACTATCTATCTATCTATCTATCTATCTATCTATCTATCTATCTATCTATCTATCTATCTATCTATCTATCTATCTATCTATCTATCTATCTATCTATCTATCTATCTATCTAGTAGTTTTACAATTAAGATACTGTAGAATACTGTCAATGGTTGCTCACAAAACAAACAAACAAACAAACAAACACAGGAACCCAACACAGGAACCAAACATGTCCCATGGGTGAAAAGAGCAGGTAGGAACACATTTTACAATAGCGTCAGACGCCACCACCTAAAGTTGAAGTGAAGCCTCAGGACGGCTGAAGAAACTTCAGCCTGGTTTAAGACTGCATGACTGGGCATGAAAAATGATGTACTGTATGTCAAACCGAGCTGCTCTGAGCAGCACCAAACAAAGGCACAGTGTTGACAAAGTTCTGTATCTCGAAGCACCATTTTGAGGCTGGGTTTCACTGATACACAATTTGGCGGAGAATGAATGAGGGGATTATGTTGACTGTGGCAACACAAGGCAGGTTGTGTAAAAAGGCAAAGCTTCCTGACAGCAGTGACATCACTTCCATATTTGCAGTACCGACAGCTGTTGCTCATTAAGCAAAATATGTTCAAATAATGAAACTGGTTCATATGTTTTGTATTATTACATATATTAAGATAGGCTACTATAGTGGATCACTAAAGAAAGGGTGCAGGAAGATTCTTTAGGAAATCTCATTACAGTGTCTGCCTGCAAAACACACTTCTGCTGCAAATTAATCTAAACAAAGCAGAAATGTGTTGCTTTGGCTTTCAGAGAGCACCATATTGTGCATATTAGCCTCACAGCTTGAATCACAGTTGATATTTTGTGTTGATATACTGCCTTAACTGGGGCCACAGTAAGTGTGTGTTTCACTGTATGTCAAAGTCTCATGCAATTGGCCAAAGCAGGTTAAGAGGTTTTACTATACTGTTGATTTTATTGTCTTTGGATTAACTAATATATCTCCAGTTCTGTCAGAACTGCTAAGATGGTGCTGCACCATCAGGTCTGATAATGCTGCCCTACAGATGTTTCTGTACTTATTCAGCCCAATTTTCTTTTGAACAACTGAAGTGACTATAGCACTGCACGTGTCCCCTTCTCTATAGCACTGGACGTGTACCCTTCTCTGTACCACTGCACGTGTCCCCTTCTCTATAGCACTGGACGTGTGCCCTTCTCTATACCACTGGACGTGTGCCCTTCTCTATACCACTGGACGTGTCCCCTTCTCTATACCACTGGACGTGTCCCCTTCTCTATACCACTGGACGTGTCCCCTTCTCTATACCACTGGACGTGTACCCTTCTCTATACCACTGGACGTGTCCCCTTCTCTATACCACTGGACGTGTCCCCTTCTCTATACCACTGGACGTGTGCCCTTCTCTATACCACTGGACGTGTGCCCTTCTCTATAGCACTGCACGTGTCCCCTTCTCTATACCACTGGACGTGTCCCCTTCTCTATACCACTGGACGTGTCCCCTTCTCTATACCACTGGACGTGTGCCCTTCTCTATACCACTGGACGTGTGCCCTTCTCTATACCACTGGACGTGTGCCCTTCTCTATACCACTGGACGTGTGCCCTTCTCTATACCACTGGACGTGTACCCTTCTCTATACCACTGGACGTGTACCCTTCTCTATACCACTGGACGTGTCCCCTTCTCTATACCACTGGACGTGTGCCCTTCTCTATACCACTGGACGTGTCCCCTTCTCTATAGCACTGGACGTGTGCCCTTCTCTATAGCACTGGACGTGTCCCCTTCTCTATACCACTGGACGTGTCCCCTTCTCTATAGCACTGGACGTGTCCCCTTCTCTATACCACTGGACGTGTACCCTTCTCTATACCACTGGACGTGTGCCCTTCTCTATACCACTGGACGTGTCCCCTTCTCTATACCACTGGACGTGTACCCTTCTCTATACCACTGGACGTGTCCCCTTCTCTATACCACTGAACATGTGCCCTTCTCTATACCACTGGACGTGTCCCCTTCTCTATACCACTGGACGTGTGCCCTTCTCTATAGCACTGGACGTGTCCCCTTCTCTATACCACTGGACGTGTCCCCTTCTCTCTACCACTGGACGTGTACCCTTCTCTATACCACTGGACGTGTCCCCTTCTCTATACCACTGGACGTGTCCCCTTCTCTATACCACTGGACGTGTGCCCTTCTCTATACCACTAGACGTGTGCCCTTCTCTATACCACTGGACGTGTGCCCTTCTCTATACCACTGAACGTGTGCCCTTCTCTATAGCACTGGACGTGTGCCCTTCTCTATACCACTGGACGTGTCCCCTTCTCTATACCACTGGACATGTCCCCTTCTCTATACCACTGGACGTGTCCCCTTCTCTATACCACTGGACGTGTCCCCTTCTCTATACCACTGGACGTGTCCCCTTCTCTATACCACTGGACGTGTGCCCTTCTCTATACCACTAGACGTGTGCCCTTCTCTATACCACTGGACGTGTGCCCTTCTCTATACCACTGGACGTGTGCCCTTCTCTATACCACTGAACGTGTGCCCTTCTCTATAGCACTGGACGTGTCCCCTTCTCTATACCACTGGACATGTCCCCTTCTCTATACCACTGGACGTGTCCCCTTCTCTATACCACTAGACGTGTGCCCTTCTCTATACCACTGGACGTGTGCCCTTCTCTATACCACTGGACGTGTGCCCTTCTCTATACCACTGGACGTGTGCCCTTCTCTATAGCACTGGACGTGTCCCCTTCTCTATAGCACTGGACGTGTGCCCTTCTCTATATCACTGGACGTGTGCCCTTCTCTATACCACTGGACGTGTGCCCTTCTCTATACCACTGGACGTGTGCCCTTCTCTATAGCACTGGACGTGTCCCCTTCTCTATAGCACTGGACGTGTGCCCTTCTCTATAGCACTGCACGTGTCCCCTTCTCTATACCACTGGACGTGTCCCCTTCTCTATACCACTGGACGTGTCCCCTTCTCTATACCACTGGACGTGTGCCCTTCTCTATACCACTGGACGTGTGCCCTTCTCTATACCACTGGACGTGTGCCCTTCTCTATACCACTGGACGTGTCCCCTTCTCTATACCACTGGACGTGTGCCCTTCTCTATACCACTGGACGTGTACCCTTCTCTATACCACTGGACGTGTCCCCTTCTCTATACCACTGGACGTGTCCCCTTCTCTATACCACTGGACGTGTGCCCTTCTCTATACCACTGGACGTGTCCCCTTCTCTATAGCACTGGACGTGTGCCCTTCTCTATAGCACTGGACGTGTCCCCTTCTCTATACCACTGGACGTGTCCCCTTCTCTATAGCACTGGACGTGTCCCCTTCTCTATACCACTGGACGTGTACCCTTCTCTATACCACTGGACGTGTGCCCTTCTCTATACCACTGGACGTGTCCCCTTCTCTATACCACTGGACGTGTACCCTTCTCTATACCACTGGACGTGTCCCCTTCTCTATACCACTGAACATGTGCCCTTCTCTATACCACTGGACGTGTCCCCTTCTCTATACCACTGGACGTGTGCCCTTCTCTATAGCACTGGACGTGTCCCCTTCTCTATACCACTGGACGTGTCCCCTTCTCTCTACCACTGGACGTGTACCCTTCTCTATACCACTGGACGTGTCCCCTTCTCTCTACCACTGGACGTGTACCCTTCTCTATACCACTGGACGTGTCCCCTTCTCTATACCACTGGACGTGTCCCCTTCTCTATACCACTGGACGTGTGCCCTTCTCTATACCACTAGACGTGTGCCCTTCTCTATACCACTGGACGTGTGCCCTTCTCTATACCACTGAACGTGTGCCCTTCTCTATAGCACTGGACGTGTGCCCTTCTCTATAGCACTGGACGTGTCCCCTTCTCTATACCACTGGACGTGTCCCCTTCTCTATAGCACTGGACGTGTCCCCTTCTCTATACCACTGGACGTGTACCCTTCTCTATACCACTGGACGTGTGCCCTTCTCTATACCACTGGACGTGTCCCCTTCTCTATACCACTGGACGTGTACCCTTCTCTATACCACTGGACGTGTCCCCTTCTCTATACCACTGAACATGTGCCCTTCTCTATACCACTGGACGTGTCCCCTTCTCTATACCACTGGACGTGTGCCCTTCTCTATAGCACTGGACGTGTCCCCTTCTCTATACCACTGGACGTGTCCCCTTCTCTCTACCACTGGACGTGTACCCTTCTCTATACCACTGGACGTGTCCCCTTCTCTATACCACTGGACGTGTCCCCTTCTCTATACCACTGGACGTGTGCCCTTCTCTATACCACTAGACGTGTGCCCTTCTCTATACCACTGGACGTGTGCCCTTCTCTATACCACTGAACGTGTGCCCTTCTCTATAGCACTGGACGTGTGCCCTTCTCTATACCACTGGACGTGTCCCCTTCTCTATACCACTGGACATGTCCCCTTCTCTATACCACTGGACGTGTCCCCTTCTCTATACCACTGGACGTGTCCCCTTCTCTATACCACTGGACGTGTCCCCTTCTCTATACCACTGGACGTGTGCCCTTCTCTATACCACTAGACGTGTGCCCTTCTCTATACCACTGGACGTGTGCCCTTCTCTATACCACTGGACGTGTGCCCTTCTCTATACCACTGAACGTGTGCCCTTCTCTATAGCACTGGACGTGTCCCCTTCTCTATACCACTGGACATGTCCCCTTCTCTATACCACTGGACGTGTCCCCTTCTCTATACCACTAGACGTGTGCCCTTCTCTATACCACTGGACGTGTGCCCTTCTCTATACCACTGGACGTGTGCCCTTCTCTATACCACTGGACGTGTGCCCTTCTCTATAGCACTGGACGTGTCCCCTTCTCTATAGCACTGGACGTGTGCCCTTCTCTATATCACTGGACGTGTGCCCTTCTCTATACCACTGGACGTGTGCCCTTCTCTATACCACTGGACGTGTGCCCTTCTCTATAGCACTGGACGTGTCCCCTTCTCTATAGCACTGGACGTGTGCCCTTCTCTATAGCACTGCACGTGTCCCCTTCTCTATACCACTGGACGTGTCCCCTTCTCTATACCACTGGACGTGTCCCCTTCTCTATACCACTGGACGTGTGCCCTTCTCTATACCACTGGACGTGTGCCCTTCTCTATACCACTGGACGTGTGCCCTTCTCTATACCACTGGACGTGTCCCCTTCTCTATACCACTGGACGTGTGCCCTTCTCTATACCACTGGACGTGTACCCTTCTCTATACCACTGGACGTGTCCCCTTCTCTATACCACTGGACGTGTCCCCTTCTCTATACCACTGGACGTGTGCCCTTCTCTATACCACTGGACGTGTCCCCTTCTCTATAGCACTGGACGTGTGCCCTTCTCTATAGCACTGGACGTGTCCCCTTCTCTATACCACTGGACGTGTCCCCTTCTCTATAGCACTGGACGTGTCCCCTTCTCTATACCACTGGACGTGTACCCTTCTCTATACCACTGGACGTGTGCCCTTCTCTATACCACTGGACGTGTCCCCTTCTCTATACCACTGGACGTGTACCCTTCTCTATACCACTGGACGTGTCCCCTTCTCTATACCACTGAACATGTGCCCTTCTCTATACCACTGGACGTGTCCCCTTCTCTATACCACTGGACGTGTGCCCTTCTCTATAGCACTGGACGTGTCCCCTTCTCTATACCACTGGACGTGTCCCCTTCTCTCTACCACTGGACGTGTACCCTTCTCTATACCACTGGACGTGTCCCCTTCTCTATACCACTGGACGTGTCCCCTTCTCTATACCACTGGACGTGTGCCCTTCTCTATACCACTAGACGTGTGCCCTTCTCTATACCACTGGACGTGTGCCCTTCTCTATACCACTGAACGTGTGCCCTTCTCTATAGCACTGGACGTGTGCCCTTCTCTATACCACTGGACGTGTCCCCTTCTCTATACCACTGGACATGTCCCCTTCTCTATACCACTGGACGTGTCCCCTTCTCTATACCACTGGACGTGTCCCCTTCTCTATACCACTGGACGTGTCCCCTTCTCTATACCACTGGACGTGTGCCCTTCTCTATACCACTAGACGTGTGCCCTTCTCTATACCACTGGACGTGTGCCCTTCTCTATACCACTGGACGTGTGCCCTTCTCTATACCACTGAACGTGTGCCCTTCTCTATAGCACTGGACGTGTCCCCTTCTCTATACCACTGGACATGTCCCCTTCTCTATACCACTGGACGTGTCCCCTTCTCTATACCACTAGACGTGTGCCCTTCTCTATACCACTGGACGTGTGCCCTTCTCTATACCACTGGACGTGTGCCCTTCTCTATACCACTGGACGTGTGCCCTTCTCTATAGCACTGGACGTGTCCCCTTCTCTATAGCACTGGACGTGTGCCCTTCTCTATATCACTGGACGTGTGCCCTTCTCTATACCACTGGACGTGTGCCCTTCTCTATACCACTGGACGTGTGCCCTTCTCTATAGCACTGGACGTGTCCCCTTCTCTATAGCACTGGACGTGTGCCCTTCTCTATATCACTGGACGTGTGCCCTTCTCTATACCACTGGACGTGTGCCCTTCTCTATACCACTGGACGTGTGCCCTTCTCTATACCACTGGACGTGTCCCCTTCTCTATACCACTGGACATGTCCCCTTCTCTATACCACTGGACGTGTCCCCTTCTCTATACCACTGGACGTGTCCCCTTCTCTATACCACTGGACATGTCCCCTTCTCTATACCACTGGACGTGTCCCCTTCTCTATACCACTGGACATGTCCCCTTCTCTATACCACTGGACGTGTCCCCTTCTCTATACCACTGGACGTGTGCCCTTCTCTGTTGAACTGGGTTCATGTCACAGCCATTATGCAGAATTGCTCAGAATCCCCTGTGCAAAAACTCTCATGTCCCAAAACATATGTTCAAACATTGGGCCCTTTGCAACCATTGGGCAAAAAAAAACACAACTTAGATTACTCTAAGGGATTACTCTAAGATTACTCTAAGATTACTCTAAGATTACTCTAAGTTGTCACTCAAAAATATCATCCAAAAATGCTGTTTTTACAACAATGCCTCAGAAAGACAGGAACCACAGAATGACGTTTTAGACCTTCAGTTATAGGACACCAGAGTTGAGATGAGTGAGGCTGAGAGAGACCAGTGTTGAGAGTCAGAATCTTAAGCAACTGAAATCCATGTTTTTCAATATCAAAACACCCATCTACATTATCCAAATCCACTGCAAGAATACTCTTTGTGTTTTGAGTATACAAGCCAATTTCACAATCATAAAACACTTTCAAAAGCAGGTATCATTTGCCCAAGTTTCTTTAATTTACAAATAAGAGGTGCTCCCTGGGAGAACCTTTAGTTACTTAAGTGTTCTCAGTTTTAGTTTAGTTTAGTTCCCTTCAACAAACCAATATAAAAAGGGATCAAATGTTTCTGTGTAGAAGATTTTGGTTTTTATTTCCTGTTGTGTTAACGTGGGCCATTCATCGTGTTATTAGTGAAGTCTTCCGGACAGACAAATCACCTCCTTTAAATAGATTCACCCTACAAGATTCGGGCAGGCTTCCATAGAAGAAAAAAGAGAAGACTCAGTCATGATATTAGGGGTACAGGAAGATAAAAGTGGCTATGAATTTTAAAAGCTTTGGCAATTACATGAATGATGCTAGATAGATATATAGACAGATATTCAATACCACAATATACTGTTTCATGGTCACAAGATCCCAAATGTATTACCTAAATATATTAATTTGTGGCCAAGCCTCATTAAAAAACAGTTGTTGTGTCACTCCTGAGGTTTCCTGGATGTTATATGTTATATTAAATTATCTATGCTGATACAACTAAGCACAGCAGTACTATGTTAGGTTATTATCTTTCTTCATGGAGCACAACTCCATTTTCATGGGATTAACACTATCTATGACAAGGGTGGCCACAACTTTCCAGCTTGTGAGCTACTTATAAGATGACCAAGTCAAAGTGATCTACCTATTTATTTCTTTGCGGCGTGTGTCGGGGGGAGGGGGGGGGGTTGTTGGTGGCTGCGTGTGTCAATTGTTAAGGGGGGGGGGGGGTTAGACATCAGATTGATAGACGTCAGATTGGCTACCATGTATGTCAATCAAAATACAACCATCAGTGCAAATGGACGATAACCTGTCATTCATCCACTACTTTTTTATGTCATGCGATCTACCCACACTTCCTTCACAATCGAACGGTCGATCTCGATCGACGCATTGGGCATCCCTGATCTATGATAAACCTTTCCTTCTAACAAACTGCATGGAGCTGTTTTTCTTAGTGATAAAATGAATTAGTAATGAAGAATCATTAATAAAAGTAAAAAAATGGATCAAACCCCCCCAAACTGAGCAATACAATTATTACTCATTTTGTTGTTTTGTAATGAATTTGCATTATATGTCTGGGCTCCTGCTTGTGCAACACATAATTATATGTCTTCAGACAGCACTTCCAAGAAGTGGAGAGCTCAGTTTTCTTACAGTGTTTCACACTAAAACCTGCTGAAGGCTCCTTGTATTTGCATGTGAACTGATCTCCAGGTTGCAGTGACGCAGTAGGCCTGGACACCTGGACAAGAACTATATGACTTTGAGGAGCCTTTGAAATGACTGACAAGCCCAGCATGAACCACTGTGTTTCTGTTCTCGCTGTGTTTCTGTTCTCACTGTGTTTCTATTCTCACTGTGTTTCTGTTCTCACTGTGTTTCTGTTCTCACTGTGTTTCTATTCACTGTGTTTCTATTCTCACTGTGTTTCTATTCTCACTGTGTTTCTGTTTTCACTGTGTTTTTGTTCTCACTGTGTTTCTATTCTCACTGTGTTTCTGTTCTCACTGTGTTTCTGTTCTCACTGTGTTTCTATTCTCACTGTGTTTCTATTCTCACTGTGTTTTTGTTCTCACTGTGTTTCTGTTCTCACTGTGTTTCTGTTCTCACTGTGTCTCTGTTCTCACTGTGTTTCTATTCTCACTGTGTTTCTGTTCTCACTGTGTTTCTGTTCTCACTGTGTTTCTATTCTCACTGTGTTTCTGTTCTCACTGTGTCTCTGTTCTCACTGTGTCTCTGTTTACATGCTCACTATCCACTTACAAATCCTCCATTGCAATGATCAGATCTCCAGTAGAAAGTGTCATTCAGTGCTGATGAGCAATGAAGGAAATGAAGTAAATTAAAAGACTCTGTAAGGTGTAAGAGGAATACTGAGTCTTTTAGATCCTTACTGACCGTGACTGTGCATGCATGCTGAATAATACTGTATATACAACTGCATATTCATATTTATATATGTCATATATCTCAATAGTTGATTTCTAGAAATAGAAATAGTTGATTACTAAGGCTAACTAGCAAATTACTGACAAAGCTGAAACAGACACCACATTATATACAGTATATACACAGTATATACAACCCATAAGGACATTAGATACAAATCTCTGTAGCAATGGTTATGCTCCTCAACAAGTCAATTGCTTCGAATTCCCTCTGACTGTAACATTGAAAAGCCTCTAATTGTGAAAGAAAGAGAAGTTGCTAGATTCTAAACATGTTCCTAGGAACCAAACAAACTGAAGTTAATCGTGTGCACAACAATCGAACTCACTTTCAAACTCAATAACAGTACAGGACTGCTACTGTTACAATATGTAGTGTCATATTTCTCAACCCTACAAAATGTAGACTTACTTCTCTAAGACATTTGTTCTTCAGAGACAAATATTTTGTGTTTATAATGATCATATACCTCCATTTAAGACCTCCATTATAGTCACTGCAAATTATGAATATTTTTCTTGTAACCACTAACATTATAAATATTCTCCAACAGCTTGGCCAGTACTGTAAACTGTCTGAATGCAAAAGATGTATTTCAAGAAATCGCTTAAACATCATACGAATGTGATTTAGTTAAATAATATGTGAGAGATGCAGGAGTCTTGACAGTGGCACATCTGTGGATATGCATATCAAAGGAGAATCATGAATGCTGTTGACATCTTCCAATACTACTGCTGTGAGAAGTGCACATTTGAAAAAAAAACAGTATATTTTGCTAACATCAAAGAGCCTCCAAAATGCTTCACAGGTTTAAGGCAATTCTAAAACATGCTCTTGATTAAGCTGCAAAATGACAAAACACTGAGAGCAAAAATGGGGCAAGCTCTCCCACAGGACTGCATGGATCACGCCGTCTGCCCCTAGTTTGATTAAACTGTTAAATTGTAAAAGTCTAACCTCCTTTCCCATAGATAATGTGGGGCCTGTGTAACAATGCAGGCCATTGTCAATTATTTATTTATTCATTCGCTTATTGTTTGCACTTTAATCCGAGTGAACACGACTGTGCGTGGTGACTGCTGACCACTGTGACGTGGAGCTTCTTGGCTCTTTCACCTCTGCTCCGCCCCTAAGCCCAAACCTGCATGCTCAGTGGTTGATGTGGACTGAGAAGGTATGGATTTTTTCCATTGACTGTCAGAGCAAGGAGACAAAATGAGGTCTGTTTGTTAATAAGCACACGTTACAGAGCGATTTCCACACACACTTTTAGGTACCAGAAGTGAAGATCTTTGGAATGACTTTGAATTTAGAAAAGGCCATGGGGTTCTCTTTTAAAAGATAAATATCCCAGATAACTATTTGCTAAAGAGAATAAAAGAGAATATCTGTATATCTATCTATCTATCTATCTATCTATCTATCTATCTATCTATCTATCTATCTATCTATCTATCTATCTATCTATATTGTAAATGACTAAGAACATTTCTAAACTATGTCACAAAAATGTAGTTAATTATACCTCTTCTACAAAAACCTTGCTTGCATAATCAGACATACAATCTTTCTGCAACTATCATAAACACCCGAAGGAGCTTCAGTAGTTCCGTGTTGCCAAGGGAACTTGTTTTCAATTCAAAGAGATTTTGAGTCAGAAATACCAATAGTGTACCCACAGTTGACTATTCACCCCCTTTTAGCAAAATGCTTTCATTTGCAAATCAGAATGGACAAGCACAGGGGCTACAAAGGCACGTTGTTGCCATCACATCAAAGGGAATAAAAACTAGTTTTGACATATTTGAACCAATCACATTGTAAGAGGTTCTCTCCAGCCTGCATGTGTAGAGTGAAACAGGGAATATTGGCTTATCTCAATTATCATACATTTAATGATAATGGTAAATGTAAGCAAAGGAAGGAGAAAATAATGAATAATTCAGGGGGGGGGGTGGCTTAGAATAAGGAAGCATTATGTCAAAACATCACTCAGAAATATTATGAGGCAAAAGTACTGAATGCAAAAATGTGACTAGTCTGTGTATTACTCATGTGAACATTACAAATAGCTTTTACGAGTCTTATGGGATTACATACTGAGGGAACTCTGAGGAGTCATCCCTGCAAAATACTCTACGGCTCATATGCACGTTCTATGTGTTTAGGGAGGGAAGTGAAATGAAATGTCTGAAATGAGTAATTGAAAAGATTGCAATCGCTGAAGTAGAAAGTGAACTGAACGCTTTGTGAACGCACACACTGACAATAACGTTCAAGAGGACTTTTTTCGTTGCCGGGACAATTTTCCTCTCCATACAAAGGCAGTTTATCCTGCGTAGCTTAACGCTGTAACACATGAAGGCGCAGTGTCTGTAGAGCTGCCGAGTACTTACACGCATGAGTAACAGAGAAGCTGTTGGACGATTCGAGGTTATCTACGTTGTAATTCAGATGGAAGGGTTTTTCGGTCATATTTTGATTGGTGTTGTACAGTTGAACAGCGAATCTGAAAGCACTGTGTTCTTGCACCGTCGACCGCATGAAGAGCCCACCTTTAAGAACGGAACAGAACATCGTTACAGATGTTACTTGACGAGTGAAGAAACGGCAGCTTTCCATTGCACGTGAAATGTGGTCACCAAATCTACCTGCTAATATACTATATTTAACACAGGGGCACTTTGCATCACTACATGCTAAGTGTAAAATGACATCGGAAAAATGTATAGCCTTTTTATTTCTATTCTATGAGTCAAACACATACAGTATGGACTTATTCCTTTTATAGGAACTTGCGTGGCAAGTTCTCCCCCTCCTCTCATTACCTTTTTCCTTTTTCGTTTCTTTCTCATAAACAAACAGAAACGGACGACATTAATTAAACCGTTACACGTAATATCACAGGAGTATGTGTGTGTATATGTGTATATGTATGTGTGTGTATATACATTTTTTGGTCAGGCTAGTATATATATATATATATATATATATATATATATATATATATATATATATATATATATATATATATATATATATATATATATATATAATATTAAACGTAAGCTTCTCTAGGGAGACATGCTAGGATTTGCAAGTTCGTTGCACACCCAGACTATCAGCCGATTAAAGCAGCGGTCCGGCATCTGTTCATCTGTTCATCTGTTCTGAGAAATCGTTTGAGGCTGAAAAAAATTAAACCGGACGACTAGAGACAAAACCGACAATATAACAAGAAGAGAAGACTTACCTATGTTTATCTGGTTGGGAAAGCCAGCGAAAGCCCTACCAAAAACCCACAATAAAAAAAGAAACGCGCTATGTGCCATTTCCGCCAACCTTTAAAATCAGCCCCTAAAAACGAACTGTTCGGGTAGAACCATACACGCAGTGGTGGGCTCGGAATCCTCCCAGATCAATGCGCTGCACTTACACTGGACCAATTAGGTTCATTGAGGTGCTAGACGAGCTGCAGAACA
The DNA here is from genome assembly GCF_052324685.1 of Brachyhypopomus gauderio. Lineage (NCBI taxonomy): Eukaryota > Metazoa > Chordata > Actinopteri > Gymnotiformes > Hypopomidae > Brachyhypopomus > Brachyhypopomus gauderio. The sequence goes on along the minus strand of NC_135221.1, from coordinate 23,550,604 downwards.
AATTTTCTGCAACTGAGAAAAAGGTAGAGACTTATCCCAGTGATGGTGGTGGAGTAGCAGATCAGATTGCGAATACGGCTCCTCCAATTGGACCAGCAGGGCGATATTGATCAAACTTGAACTAACGCTGAAAGAAGAAGAAAAGCGTCTCTGTGCATCCGACTCTCACCGCAAGGCACAAGTACCTACTGCGCCTGTCAATACTTACATCAATAGAAGCCCGCTATTCTCACGCGGACAATGATTATGGCTAAATAACCAATGACCGTTTTATAACTACAGCCCCTGCACGTCTAGGTATTGCGAAGCAGTTCGTTTAGTATTACTCTGTGAGCGCACGTAATCACGTTAATTTAAACCCAGGATTTAGTGTGCGACACCCCTGTGTTTTCTACGGTCTGAGTGTGGGATGTGTTCCTCAGCAAGCTGACGGTTATATGTAGCGTTGGATGGGGGAGAAGCTGCAGTAATACGAAGCCCCTTTTATTGACTACCATCGATCGCTTTGTTCAGAATCGTTTAGCCCTAGAACCATAGGCTATTGGACAAACAACATGTCAGTGGGCTAGCGTGCAAGTAATAATGGTAACAGCCACCGGATATTTAAATATTAAAACAGTCACATACAAAGCTGAACATATTTGGTGTAGAACGCCCGTCCAGGCAATATTGGCATATTGTCCTAACTTGAGAGGTTTTCTGTACTAAAGCTATCTATTTTTATTTACCATCTGAAAAATAAATAACCAGCGACATTCATTTATGTAGTATTTCAAGAGCGAGAAAGACGCTGTCCAAGGTACTAAAAGCGGTTGCTGCAAAACGGTCTGGAGTTCGAAATTGAAATTAGTTGTGTTTAACTCCTGCTTGTCGGTTTAATAAAGTCAAATTAAAAACTCCTTTAAAAAGACATTTTTAGTCAGCTATCCGCTATGTATGCGAGGCAAATGGTAGAACAATTCAAGGATTATAGCTCCGTTTATCAGACTCTGCAAAGCTCTCCCAAAATTGAGTTTTTAATTGCGTTGTAAATGGGGAAGACTTCCGCTATTGATACTGTAATGGGCTCGTGCAGCTGCAGCTGACACAGAAACTTCATTGCAAGTTCTTCTCGGCAATAGTTCAAAGATCAATGACAAATGTGCTCACAGTGCTCGCGAGATACTAAGGCAGATGTACGATTCCTAACTACCCTGACCTATAATCATGAAACCTCAGAGTGGCACTGTCAATTAAGAATCATGATTTCTTTGAGATATATGTTAATGACCATTCAAATACAGGAAATCTAATCCAGGATGAACAGTACTGCTTGTATGTCATCATTATATATGAAACAAAATATTTACTATGAGTCTGCTCTGTGGTTTGATATCTTGTAGTGGGAATTGTCTTTGAGGGTTCAGAGATCACTGCAGTATATTGACCTTCCTCTAGTTTACCCAGGAAAATGACTCTAGTTCAGCTATGAAAACTGAACTTAACATAAGATCTGTGTGCACATTATTTGATGGAACCGAAGTGACTCATGTTCTAACAAATTCCATTAAAGAGTTCAAATCATAGAGCATGTTTTCAAAGCTGTTCATCAGACGGAAAGGGCAAGACATAGATTCAGTATGATTAACAAGTCAAAGGGTTAAAGGGTTAAAACAGGGTTAAACAGGGTTGTCTGAATAATATACCTGCATGTAAGAAAGAACACATTCAAATATCAAGGATTATGTGCTGGAATATGGAAAAAAAGACTAGCCTGACCAAAAAATAAATGCCTTACTTGTATAGTTTTACCTAGTTTCTTAATATGTAAACATCAATATGAAGATAAAGGAATTACACTCCTCAAAATGAAAATGTTATTATCAATTAATTAAAAGTAAAACTAGGTAGTATATGCAAATAGTGTTATGCTAATTTCCTCTGGTAGAGTTCACTTTCTGTTGTGTTAGAGCAGTTTCAGCCAGTTATCATGCGGAATGCAGACTGTGAGCACTAAAATGATGCAAATGCAACTCTGACACATCCAAGAATGTCTAGACTCAAACATTAAGACTACTTCCATTTTTACTTACAATACTGACTGCATAATGTTGCCTTTAACACACACACACACACACACACACACACACACACACACACACACACACACACACACACACACACACACACACACACATGTTCAAAACATGTTCACAATAGTTGGAGGCCAAACACTGACAAATTTTGTGGCACTTGTATTTATTATTTAGTATTTAACTATTTATAAATAACACCAAAAATGTTGATCTTGCTTTGCAAGTCAGAAATCTATGTTTTGCATAATTATATTACAAATGTGCAGGTCCTCAGTCTTGGCTCATGTCACTTATGACCCAGACATGTCAGCATCATCCATCGCCAGTGCTGCACTTCCCAACTGGATGGGCACATTCTGCAAGTGCTACATTGTAGCTCTGACACTGCAAGATGTAATAGTGGGGACAAATGTGTTATCAGTGAGAGGCCCTTCAGCTGGGGAACGTCAGTGTCAGCAGCAGAGAGGTGACATTTGGAGGAATTCTGCAGGGTCTGTCACTCCCCCGCACATGGGTGGACCTGCAAGGAGCCAAGCTGAAGACATCACACTCCCTCTGAAATCAGAGAATGGAACAGATACTTGGAGGCAAGAGCACCCTAACCAGGGTTGTCAGCGCAGAGTTCCTACTGTGATAGGGCAGGTCGTGTCACAAAATGACATTCAAAGTCACCAAGTTGTACCATTTAACCCTTATATCGTGTTGGGGTCAATTTTGACCCGTTTTCAAAGTTCAGGTGTGTAAAAAGTACTGTTTGCTTTTTTGTATTGGAATAGGATTTCATGAGATCTTCAGAAACAGCTATTTTAACACAATAAAGGCATTTTTATAATTTTAGAAAATTTTAAAATGTCTCAAATTCAAAAGTACCCTTCATGGTGTTACGGGTCACCACTGACCCGGCATAGAATACTTGCTGTTGCTCCCATCACATAAAAGGTGTGACTCACCGCACACACCCAAACACCCACCCACACAAACACACACCCATCCACACTCCCACCCACACACACCCAAATACCAACCCACCCACACACACCCATCCACACTCCCACACACACACACCCATGCACACTCCCACACACACACACCCATCCACACTCCCAACCACACACACCCAAGTACCAACCCACCCACACACACCCATCCACCCACCTACCCACAACATTCCACACTCCCACACACATACACACACCCACCCACCTACACCCACCACACCACACACATATACCCACACACACACACCCATCCACACTCCCACCCACACACACCCAAATACCAACCCACCCACACACACCCATCCACACTCCCACACACACCCCCACACACACCCAAATACCAACCCACCCACACACAACATTCCACACTCCCACACACATACACACACCCACCCACCTACACCCACCACACCACACACATATACCCACACACATACACCTACCACACACACACACTACCCAAGCCCTCTCCATCTGGAATACAAACTTTCCCACAGAATATTGATACATACGTATACACACACACACAAACCCCCACACACACCCAACCAGCCACCCACCCACACACCAATCCACACTCCCACACACATACACCCACACCCACCACATACATATACCCACACACATACACCTACCACACACACACCAATCCACACTCCCATACACCCACACCCACCACACCACATACATATACCCACACACATACATCTACCACACACACACAGACACACCCTACCCTAGCCCTCTCCATCTGGAACACAAACTTTTCTGCAGAATATTGATATATACGTACACACACACGTGCATACATACAAAATTTTGTTTTTCGATGTTTATAGCTTACACACACAAACAATTGTTCTGGGCATTGTTCTGGGCATTGTTCTGGGCATTGTTCTGGGCATTGTTATGGGCATTGTTCTGGTCATTGTTCTTGGCATTGTTCTGGGCATTGTTATGGTAATTGTTCTGGGCATTGTTATGGTAATTTTATGGTCATTGTTCTTGTCATTGTTCTGGGCATTGTTATGGTAATTGTTATGGTAATTGTTATGGTAATTGTTCTGGGCATTGTTCTGGGCATTGTTCTGGTAATTGTTCTGGGCATTGTTCTGGGCATTGTTCTGGGCATTGTTATGGTTTTACAGGGTTCAATCTATAGTTTAATTTTCAAATTTGCACTTGATAAGTCTGTGTAAAAAGTAGTGGATGAATGATAGGCTAGGGTTTGACACACGCAACCCCCCCCCCCCCCCCCTGCCCCGCACCCCCCCGGCCTGGGCAAAGATCGGCACACATGGAGCCAAAAAAATGAAACCCTGACATTGAAAACTGTGGTTACATGGATTTACACACATACTAAGTTAGCTATGAGGTGAGAAACAAGAATTTTCAGGCCAATTTAATTCGGGTCCGTGTTGACCCGAGACACCAAGAACTGTTTACCCCGTCTAACATAAGATAAGGGTTAAATGAGCATTTTCAAAGCCAAAACTGTTGGTGAACTTTATCACCTTGTCATCTAAGTATGGCTTTATTTGCGGGAAAAACGTGTCATTGCTGTTATCATGGCACGCAGCTTTTGGTGAGAGATCAGAGTATAAAACGTGCCCCTACATGAGAGTGGCCATGACAGAGTTGGAGGGATAACTGCTTGGGTCACATCATCATGCCTCACCGAGAGGCTCCGCCCAATCCGTCCCATACAGTCTGGTTCCTCAACGCAAATGCTCTTTGGCAGAAGTGTGACAGAGTCGGTCGTGTTATCAGCCACACCGGCTGACACACTTCTTCCTGGGGGGGGCTGTGGGTAATCAAGTTATCACAGCAGACCAGTGTCTCATCAGGAGGGTTACTGGTGGTCAGCTCAGCCACATCCTCATGCCAGTAAATCACACGGATTACCAAAAGCCCTGTTGGAGGAGATTAATTCCAGCACACTGCTAATGATAAAAAAGCCAAGCAAATGGATTTATCAAGATGGTAACATGGAGCTTAGGGCTCATTGCGAGGGAGGCAGCGCTCACTTCCATATTCACGGTGCTGCTACAGCTGAGATGCATCCAACCTTAGCCCACAGCCAGGAAACGCAACCTACAAATCTCTTATATCCAACATTACAGCATCATTATTTGAATTAATTTCATCCTTTGCATGGGGTAATTATGTACAGACATCTGTCACCATGCACCCAGAACTCACAACTTTATTAATATTGTTGTGTCTTTTTTCCCCTTTTTTTTGCTAAAGGTGAAATTCTCCATCACAACAGTTAGGCCCTCACGTCCCATAATTAAATCAATTTGATTCATCACAGGCGTGTGTTTGTGGCACATTCACCCCACTAATGGGAGTGTCTCTGTAGAGTAGTGGCGGCTGCCATCTCACCCCTCTGTTCCACACACCTTATTACAACCAATTATGCTGCGTAGCTTTAGAGTGTGAGAGAGAACAGCCAGGGGTGCAGATCGCTGCCATTACACGTCTGCCTGATCACCATGGATATGGCGAGGGCGGCTCGGCCGTCCACACGAGAGCCGTGCGGCGGGCCGTTCTGATGTACGCTGCATCCAACCTCTTCCCAGTGTTTTGAGGCGCTGTGGTTAATTGAGGTTAAAAAACATAGCAGTTGCCATGGATTACGAGAAAGGTGAGGCGGAGTGTCATTTAGGCAGGTCTCCTTTTCAGTCATCACTGACTTTACTGGGTTTGACAGTGGCGGGCGTCGTGAGGTCACTAACCCACAGGAACAGACAGTGTGGTGGGGTCTGTTACACAAGCCCCATTTCATACTAATGAATGGGTTTTATGGTGTCCCATATGGTCCAAAGGAATCTATGTCAGGTAACTAAACATGTCACTGATGCTGGTGCAACACTTAATTGTGACATTTACAGGCTACATTCACAAAGCCTCTTGAGCTTGAGTGAGGAGGGTGTTCACTACTCATTTCATTTCTGTGTACTGAAGTGTTCTCTGTTGGTTAGTGAGCAAGGTGAGGCTGGGTGGCATTTTTAAGCATGTAGCAAGATATCACACCATCTAGTGAAAATTCTAACATTTATTAATCTCCAATTAACTTACGATCATCTGGCCTTTGTATTTTGTCTCTTATAGAGACATTATAGATATCATACATTCCATCCTTCCTCAAAAAATAGCACTTTTCTTCTAGTGGTAAAATAAGGACTAATATAATGTAAGGACCATCAAACTTAAAGCTATCAAGGTGACATCATCATTGAACATTTAACAGTTTGCAGAATAAAGGCAGAACTCTGAACATCATGCAGTTCAACAGAGAATACAATTCCTCCAAAGTCTTGTTTTTTCCCCCAGAAACAGACATATGATTTAAAACAGCTCCTGCTGTTTTGTTAGTCCATTGCATGCTGCTTAATGCCTTGCTAGCAAATTGAAAATTATATTATCCACACCTGCAATTTGATTTTCAAAAGCCTACATGATTAGCCCAAACAAAGCAAGATTTCTTCAGACTTAATGGTCACAGCAAATAATCTGCTGGCAGTAATAAACAAACTTTGCAAATCTTACACTGTCAATCAAAGAGGCTGGCGTGTCAGCATTATGTAAAGTCGAAGCTATTTGTGCGGAGGATGCTGAAGGCAATATCTGGGATGTTACAGAGCAAATTGCCAAAACTAATAGGGAAAACAAAGTGATTTTAAATCTGCATAATTCTGTGGACTTTGAATGCATAAGTTACAGTTAACCATAGAAGAGCATAACCCCACTCTCACAGAACAGAATATCTGGACAGAAGCTCTGCATACAATCTTTCATGCTTCTTATTTTAGCTTTTCGGTTCACCTGATAACTGTTAAGCTCAATATCTCTAATACTGGTGTTTTGATTGTAGTATATTACAAAATCACATACTGTGCATAGAAAACACCATAGTGGGCACTGTTCAAATAACCCAAGACAGCTATTTATATTTTCATCATGTACTGACATTTTGGTTCTCCCCTCCTTTCAGAATGGTGATCTGTGTGTCATCTCATCCATAAGGGATCACTGTCCAATTAGTGAGAAGAGTCCATGGTAGGGGCTTCTCCCGCACGGACACAAATGGGCCTTGATGTGGATGAAGAAGCTCATGAATAATTCACTGCCTGCAAATAAAGATGTCAGGTGAGAAACGTTACTTTACAGTTGGATTGGGTGGGGTGATTTGAATAGCCCCTTGTGTAGAATGCTGGAGGTAAAGGTGACATTTCTGCCGCCATTATATCAGAGAGAAGGACAAAGCACCTGCTATGCACCTCTCCTACCATCTCCTTAAACAGATCTCCTGTGAGCTTGAAGAAGATTGTGTTCTTCGCATGAACTCTATGTGCCAAAACCAACTACACTGCACATGCCAATGAATGCAAATATCATTTGCAGATAGAGCTAATCTTGCACTATACATAGACTGAATCAGACAGACAGAACATTAGTGTCCCATCCTTCTGTCTGTTCTAGAACATTCACATTTCATTGCTGTCTGTTAATATTGTGGCAAGCTGTTTACATCATGTTTGCTTCTTATGCAATGTACAGTTGAACTGTCAAGAAATTCAGTCAAGTACAGGGAAATATATATAACAATGAAGTTCCTAAAAAAAAAAAAGTGTGATGGCATTAGGGAAAAAAGAGCTCTTTAATCTTACATTTAACACTCTTGTACCTCCGGCCTGAGGGTAGTAGTGTAAACAGTCCATGTTGGGGGTGGGTGGGGTCTTTGAGGATGGTGGCAGTCTTTATTCCGTTTCTTCTCGAGTCTTTCATTCTCACTTGTTCCTCTCTCCAGCTCCATTACACAGTACATGCTTTTATGCATTTTAGATTTTTAATGGTGCATAGTCAAGATTCAAGAATCTAACTCTGGTGAAATAGAACCTAGAACAACCTTTAATTTTTTAATTATTGTTATCTAAACTTGATTCTAAACCAATAAACACTTAAAATTCAGCTCATGATGTTTTGTTGTTCTGAGAACAGTGTTTTGCTGTCTGATATTTCTTTGTAATGAGCTCCCTTGAGTTAATCAGTCACTACCTAACTTTGTTAGCTGCTGCAGAGTTTGATCCAGATGACCAGCGTTACATATATTTCACTAAATAGTCACGCAACACATTCATGTACTTAACTCCTTAAGTGATGAAGATTTGTCTGCATGATTTGTTATATAAAGTCAATCAGTGTAAAGAATACATAATTTTTACATAACTTACTTGTCCAGGAGGAATATCACTAATTCTGTGTTCAATTTCATCTTCTATGCATGTAAAAATTCTTTCCATTTTGAAAAAGCACTAGTGTTTTAGCACATTTCTTGTCATGATTTTTTTATTTTTTATTGGCAGAACAGTGTGCTACAGGCACCTAGCGATGCAGGGAACTTTGAGGACTCTGCCATGTTTTCTTAGCCAAACAGATGAAGATGGGGGTGAAGTAACGGGTGTTGGGGAGCGTCTGATAGAATGACTGACAGGAGGACCAACACAGGTTTTTCTCAGGCACTTAACGCATGTCTTTATGCCATTACTAAGATAATTTTTTTCATTACATTCTACATTTTTCAGTTTATTTTAATTAGTAAGAAAAAGGAGAATGTTGACTAATGCACCCACAAGTCTTCGTATTCTTATTGCTAGTCCGGGTCGGTTTTCTTGGATTCTCCCTGATATTGTGTTTCTCCTGTTTTCCTTTTTCCTCAGATTCTCTTTTGTCTGTAGCCCAGGAACAGCCAACCGTCCTAGAAATATGCCTTCCTGTAGAGTTAAACTCCAACCCACATCCATCAGACATTTAAGGAACTATGAAGAACAATTACTGCACTTCTTTGATTCAGTGTTTAAATATAGGTCTTTGTGTATGTTTATATGTCTATGTATGTGTATGGCCCTTTTGCCCTTACAGGGGAAAAAACTGCAATTACAAAGCACTCTGTATCGGACCTGAGGCAAGATCCTACAAAGTAACAGTCGAGGGAGAAACAGGATGACTGAGTGAGGCTGCATAAAACAGTCTGACTGCCATTATATATCAACCATTTATCATTATATCAAGACTTTTCAGAAAAATCTCAAATCTGAAATTTCAATTTCAAATATGAAAATTCATTATAAATGTAATTGTTTCTTTACTCAGCAGTATATCTGCAGCTTTATTCAAATGATCCATGCATGAAAGTGGTACAGTGGCTTCCTGGGTACATATTATGCCTAATCTAGCATTAAGTTACAATGTGAAAGTCAGTTGTCTGCTGATAAATCATTTCCATTGTGGAAAGGAACATGATCATATATTTCTACACCAAAAATGCCAAAAATAATGATGCCTAAAAAAATAAAGATCTGTGGGACACATGTGATAATGTAAACCTGTACCGAATGGCTTTTACATATTTTTCACCATGCATCCTCTAATTATCCCTTTAATGTCAGTCTTGGCCTAATATAATTTAGCCAGCCTCTTAAATATAGAAGATGTAACTATACTAGCGCAGTGTAGTTTACAGTAGATAATGCTTAAATGTTCTATCAAGTCTTCCTGATGATGCTTAGAATGATCATGCTAAATGTATTTGGTAAGTGCTCTTGCAGCTTTTGACAAAGGGTCTGTCAGCAGCTAGATTTTGCACTGTATAAATCACAATTCTTTAAATCATTTTGTATCTCTGGACTAATTACTGTCAGGACTCCCTTTGGCTGGGTTTTAAAGACACAGCTGGTATTGGTCATAACGAGATGCTAAAACATTCATATTTCCCAAACTGTGGCAATAGCAGAGAGGCTCAATCTACTTATGCAAGGAACTCTCAACAGCATTTCAAAGGTTAAGTTCACCGCAAAGGTCAGAATCATTTAACATTTTCTGCTAAGTGAACTCTAAGCACAAGGAGAGGGAGTCTGAGGATAAATAATCCCATACTATCGCTACAAATCTTGATTTAAGATGAATAATCCTTGCCAAGTATAATCTTATAAGGATGGAAGTATTTTTCACAAATCCTTTGTAGTTCCTAGAAATTAACCATTGTACAAAAGAAGTTAATTTAACTTTTTTACATAATTGCTCATATGTCATCTAATGTAACGCAGAATAAACAAACTAAACAAAACACGGGTAGATTCTGATTAGCAATTATAAATTTGCATATTATGTTGTGGTCTGCCTATTTCTGACCTCAGGCTATTGTGATTTAAACGTACTGTATATAATCTTTGAATACAGTTTTGACTTATCTGATTAACATATCTGACAATTGCTTCCATATGTTAATGTATAGCATGATGTCGAAAACATTTACTGAAAGATTAATCAGAATTGAATTGGAAATGTAAATATATATACAGTACACTCACTGCCCACTTTATTGGGTACACCTGTCCAACTGCTCATTAATGCAAATGTCGAATCAGCCAATCACATGGCAGCAACTCAATGCATTTAGTCATGTAGACATGGCCAAGACGATCTGCTGCAGTTCAAACCGAGCATCAGAATGGGGAAGAAAGGTGATTTAAGTGACTTTGAACGAGACATGGTTGTTGGTGCCAGACGGGCTGGACTGAGTACTTCAGAAACAGCTGATCTATTGGGATTTTCATGTACAACCATCTCTAGGGTTTACAGAGAATCGTCTGAAAAAGAGAAAATATCCAGTGAGCGGCAGTTCTGTGGGCGCAAATGCCTTGTTGATGCCAGAGGTCAGAGGAGAATGGCTAGACTGGTTCAAGCTGATAGAACGGCAACACTAACTCAAATAACCAGTCATTACAACTGAGGCATGCAGAAGAGCATCTCTGAACGCACAACAGAGGTGAGACTTGAGGCATCATTTATATATATATATATATATACAGTATACATACAGTACACTGTATGTACACTATACAGTGTATCTATATATATATATATATATTATATATAAATATATATATATATAAATATATAAATATATAAATATTATATATAAATATATTATATATTTTATATATATATATACTGTATATTTCAATTAACTGTTGCTATAATAAGACATTGCTTGCAACTAGTGCAAAAGGATTTCAGAAGGTCATTTTGAAATTGTTGAACCCCACAATAATAATGTACACCTGGGGCCACCTCCAGAATGTATGCTCAAGGGCTCAAGGCAGAAAGTTCTTTGAAGGCCCAACTCTGTGCTGTATTATATATACATCTTATATATCTATTTTTCAGGAAATTATTATTAAGAAAATTATTCTAGCAAATGAAAACCACTTAAGCCCAATTGAATGGTTCAGCCATTTTTTACAGTGCGCCAGGAACAGCTTTTACATATGGAATGTTCCAGCTGGACTGACTCACTGATCACAGACATGATCATTTTAACATTGGCAGCACAGAGACACACCCTCTCTCTCTCTCTCTCTCTCTCTCTCTCTCTCTCTCACACACACACACACACACATACACACACACACAGGGTGAAACAGGGTGATTAATCCACTGGCAGGGTAAGATAATCATTTATGTGGCATAACAACATTCTAATAACACACTCACTAATAATAACACACTAAACACTTTTAAAGAGCATATGAACTTCTGAAATGAAACTCATATGATAAATATATTAGTATGCATATGCATTCATTAGAAATTAAACATTTACCTCCAGACTGCTATTAAGTGAAATGTTCTTACAAAGCCTGCTTATTTAACACTTCTTTCTTTATGTAACCTAATCGTGAAGCCACCAGGTCTGTCCAAGAGCAAGCAGCCAAAGGCTCTGTAGGCTATGATAATAATGACAATGAATATAATTATTGCATTAATATTGAGAGTTTGTATTTAAAAGTATGTAGATGAGTAGAGCATGTGTGGTTTGCTGATAAATTCAAATAAAATATGTACCTACAATTATCACTGTCAGCCAAACCTCACATACTAACACATGTGTCTCAGAAAAAACTAAAGAAAAGAACCAGTGAGTGTATGTACAAGATAGCTGTGTTTAATTTACGTGACTATATATGCATCCAACTGCACTCTTGCTTATAGTGAACCAGAGCTTTAAATTACTCTGTAAATTATGGTGACATTTGAATATTATGTCATTTAGTAGCCAATATGTATTTATTTGCCATAACACATATTTTGTCTACATACTGTATGCACAAATCCAGTTGTGGTCAGTTTATGAGTAATGTGCCTACGGACTCTACAATTATCTCTGTGTCAGTGCGCTGCATATTTTAATTGCAGTGTCTCTTTAGTCTGAATTATAATTGAAACTTTCTCAAACATGTCCTAACCTTCTCTCTCAGAGGTCTGAAGTATTACCAGAGACATCAAACAGGAATGTGGTAACATTATAGTAATTACTGCGAAGTACATAACACCAACATAACACCATATACATGGGACTATATATTAATTATAATGACATATTTCTTCATGCACCACTAGATTAAGACAAGCTTAGATTTAATTGTTGAGCCATCCTATTCTAATTTACCACATGCAGTTTGGTTTGTTTGTGTCTAGAGTGGTATGTGAAGTTAATGCTGATAGAAGGGTAACAGATGTGACTTTACTGATGAGATCCCTGAAAGAGATTAGCAGGCCAGGCTACTCTCCCCTGGGAGCAGGTCTCTGCAGAAAGGCCCCATGGGAAATGCAGTGTTTTCATAGCAGAGCATGACATGCCAGTTACTTTATCAACTGCAAAAATCAAATATGGAATATAAATTAGAAACAGATGGAGTTTGTTAATGAGATATTGTGACGTCCCTGAAATGCACTGTATTTTCCTTTGAACTGAATAATAAAGGAAATACAAGTCTCTGGTCTCTGCAAAATGTTTCTTAATCTTTTGTTTACCGTACAAGTTTGTAAATCTTTTGTAAATCATGCACATTCCCTGTTGTCATGGTGCCGAGGCCCCCCTGCCGGCCACGTCCGTCAGGAGCGGCGGTGTTTGTGTTGTCCTGTGTTATTTTGTTATGTATACATCTCTCAGGTGTGAGGTACCCCTTAATGAGTTCTCCACCTGAGAGTTGTTTGTCTGTTCCTATATAGGTTGTGCGTACCAGTTAGTTGCTGGTTATTGTTTGGTATTTTTCACCCATCACAAATTTTATGTTTTATGAGCAGTTTTACATGATCACATCCCCATTTTCTCATGAGACTGCATATTTGCTTCTTATCTCCACACATGTTCCACCTGTGACAGAATAACCAGCAATTTTTGGAAGCCGCAGTCTCTTTTCATTTTTTCAGTGTATATGTCTTGCGGTTAGTGTTCATCTGTGTGAGATGTATGATGTTTGTGGTAAAAAGTGAGAGGGGGGGGGGGAGATTTGGCTAATGGGGTAACTGGCCTGTTAAGATAACCAGGGTTATATTAATATATGTGTTTTGCATGCCGGTACTGTGGTTCTCCTGGGTCTTCATGGGGTCTCCTCAGTATGCAGATCCCTTAGATTGTAATGGGGTGGCTGGAGCCATACACTGTAAAAAGATTACTGTGAAATTTACAGTAACTTACTGGCAGCAATTAGCTGGTAAGTTGCTGTAATCAGTTTCACAGTATGCATACTGTACATTTAATCACAGTACTTACAGTTCTTACTCTAATTTTTATCACAGTAAAATTACTGTATTATTACAGTAATTATAAAACTACTGTAAGAGCTTTACAGCTTAAAAGTATTGTATTCAATTTAATATAGTAAATTAATTACTGTAAAAAGGATTATATTTACACATTGTCATTTATATACTGTAAAATGAAGATGACAGTGTTGTCCCACAAAATTCAATTTATTGTATTGCTTTGAATATTTTAACACATTTTAGAACATTTAAATACAAGGTACAATATTAAATGTGGAACTGTATAAAAACACAAAAAGCTTTAGAAATAAAAACAATTAAATTCCTCCTTTCTGGGCTGGGGAATCCTTGAATTGGGTCTGAAAAGTCGCTAAACATAGCGACAAAGTCATAAGTTGTCCCTACTTGGTACTCATGGCTAGCAAAAAACGAGTGATGAGCTTCACTAAATGCAGCTAGCTGGCACACCAACACATACATGCTAGCAAACACTAACGTTTATGCAGTAACATTACTCCTACAGCAAACTGATGACGTTATCCACTAAATGTCACAAAATAACAAATTCTATCAAAATGTCATATACAATGAGTAAGTTGTGGTAATTTAACACACATTAGCAGCTAAGGAAGGTGCCTCTCTAACGTTTCCCTCTCCCAGTGCAGTGTAAGATTATGTAGCAGAGCAGCACCTTAGAATGGTTGAAGTGAGAGCTGATAAACACCGGCTTCATGTTCATTTACACTATACTGGAATAAACTGATGAAAGCAAAGCTTTCAATGCTATTCATCTTGCTTAGTACCAGTTACTACCTCGACACAGACTGTTTATTAGCTGAAAGATGCGAGCTAAAAAAGGCTCGGCTAGTAGCTTTAGCTGAGCTAACCATTAGCACTAGAAGACTGGCTGCTGGTGTACGTGCCTACAATAAAAACAGTGATTTCAACGCGGGTTCAAATAAACCCGCGTTAATTTTCATCGCGGGTTTATATATATTGTTATACAGCTAACGACACAGCATGTATCAGCTATGAAGGATATAAAGACATTATCTCTGTCTGTGTGGATGTTGCCTACCATTAGCAAAAGTGGATTTCTGTTTAAATTGCTGAATAAATCCCGCTCAAAATGACTGTATTATGATTCACAGCAAAATTATATTTACTGTAGAGTTCACATACCACTGAATTTTGACCATGATACTCTGCAGATTTACAGTAACATGCTGTAAATAGGTTCTACAGTAAGAATTTGATCATTTACAGTAATAATGCAGTGAAAACTACAGTAACATGCTGTAAATAGGTTCTACAGTAAGAATTTGATCATTTACAGTAACAATGCTGTGAAAACTACAGAAATTGATTACAGTGTACTCTTAAAGAGTTCCCCAGGAGGTTGAGTCTCCTCGTTGGGGACCAAGGGGTTCTGGTTGTAAGAGCTCCTGCTGAAGGCGAAGACCCCTGGTGACAAGGAGGAGCAAGTTCCACAGTAGTGGAGGCTCCCCTTGAGATCTAGGGTAGATTTGAGGAGTCTAACCTGTAATAACACTCCCTGAAAGGAGAGGTCTCCCCTGGAGGATAGGGTGAGCCAAGGCCTTGCTCATGGTTGTCGTGCTTTAATGGCCCAGGCAGTCTGGGACTTGTGCAGGGTCCATTGAGCTTATGTGTGTATGTATGTGTATTGTCTGTTTCAGCTTTAGGACCGCAGCGGACAAACCCCTGCATTGTCTCCGTGCTCCCTTTCCCGTTTTTGTTTCTGTGTGCTGATGCTGGTTGTGGGGGGACCTCTCACATTACGCAGGCCCCCCTGCTGGCCACCTCTTTCAGCAGTGGCAGTATTTGTGTTGTCCTATATTTTGTTATGTGTATGCTCCTCAGGTGGGTAGCACCCATTATTGACTTCTCCACCTGAGGGTTATTTGTCTGTCCCTATAAATGTGTTACGTTTGGATTGGGCAGGAGGCACACAAGTCCAGGAATCAGTAGGTTTATTCGGATAAGTGATGGGGCAGTGATGGCCTGGTGGTAGGGAACTAGTCTTGTGACCGGAGGGTCGTGGGTTCGAGTCCCAGACCTGAGGCCATGACTGATGTGCCTTTGAGCAAGGCACGTAACCCCAACTGCTCCCCGGGCGCCAGGCTAGGGCTGCCCACCGCTCTGGGCACGTGTGATCCACAGCCCCCTAGTAATCACTAGTGTGTGTGTGTTCTGACTGCACAGATGGGTTAAAAGCAGAGGACAAATTTCGATTGGGGTGTAAAAATCACAATTGACAAAATATGGCACATTTCATTTCATTTCATTTCATAAATAAACAGGTAAGTAAATTCAACGATGAAATACCAGTCCCACCAGGATTTCGCGGGCCTATTTTGTGATTGTTGCGGGCTAAAATGTTTGATGTTGCGGGTGTTTTTCAAAAAAATTGCGATGGAAGTTGCGGTGTGTTTTTGCTTTTTTGTGAGTACATTACAATAGGGAGTAAATGTTGTATGGTTTCCTCTATTTAGTAGTCCATTTTAATTATCTATTTACCTATTTAATCAGGGTTGCCAACTTTTCAAGATCGCTTGAAGTGAGATTTGCA
This sequence comes from Brachyhypopomus gauderio, assembly GCF_052324685.1. NCBI lineage: Eukaryota > Metazoa > Chordata > Actinopteri > Gymnotiformes > Hypopomidae > Brachyhypopomus > Brachyhypopomus gauderio. The sequence goes on along the minus strand of NC_135221.1, from coordinate 23,534,324 downwards.
CCTGGAGGGGGCATAATCCTAGACATTAATTGTTGACGGGGGGGGGGGGCGGGGTTAGCGAACGTAAGTTGTTACCGGGCGGCCTGAAAAATGGACACAAATTAAGTATTATATCGAGATCGATCGCCAGTGGTTGGCGCCAGAGCGAACTAGTAACTCATAGATATGGATCAGAGATAAATAAACTTTATCTCAGTTTAAAGTTTAAACTTATAAACTTTATCTCAGACCCTCGCCAATTGCGTGCGCTGCAGTGACTTCGCAGGCTACCGTTGCATTGTGGGGAATGTAGTGTTTGTGCGTGCAAAACACCATCGGGCGGCTGTGGCCTGCGGGCCGGTTCTAATAGTAGTTAAATATCATCCAGGGGGCCATAGATAATCAATTCGCGGGTCGGATCTGGACAGTTTACCCCTGCTTTCATGTAGTGTCCCGGGATACTGCTTTTCCCGATCTTTTTGCCGTTATTTTCGTCGCTCATGCTGCTTTCAATCTGCTCCTCTTGAACGAATATACGGAAGTAAGGCGGGAGTTTGTCGACGTCACATCAATACGACATCAGTGATTGGTCAAATTTGCGGAAAAGTTGCGGTGATTGGCTGAAGTTGCAACACCGCCCTGAATTCGCGGGGTTTGCTTGAAGTTGCGTTGAAGTTGCAAATCGCAACATCGCGACTTTCTGGAGGGTCTGAAATACAGGCACAGGAAACATACTGTCAGGGCTGGCTCAGATGCTGCTCCTTCAGCCACCACTAGAGGCACCCGAATCAGTCCTAGACTTAATAAGCTCAATCAGTAGTGATCCGTCACAGCTGTTGCCCTGGCTAAGGAAGCTTGTTGTGATGGATCACTGCTGAATTGTTTTGGCTTGCCGTCTTGTTGTCAGCCCTTTCTCTGCTTTCTCTAGTCGCTATGTTGCGTTCCCATTTGAAAGGTGTCTTGCCACCCTATGCCCTCTCTCTTCTCTATTACATATTCTATGACTTATTTGAGTATCTATCTCCTGTGCCGCTAACTGGCCTATCGCAAGTTTTCCTCCAACTATTTCTCTTCCTATTCGTTTCATGTTTATTTTGGGAAGGGTTTTTATTTGCTGCGGTGTTTGCCTGCTGCCAGTTACTTCCCCTGGCGTCCTTAGTTTCTTTTTCACACGTTGAGTTGCTTCCACGTCATTTCTGTTACTTTTGTTATTTTCCTCCCGTGTCTCTACGGTTGAGTATTGCCTTTTTACGTGTTGAGCATTCCACATTGTTTTCTGTTATTTATTCTCCCGAGTTTTTATGGTCGAGTTAAATTTTGTGTGTTGAGTTTCTTCCGCGTCTTTTGTGTTTTGTTTGGCTGCTGTGTGTGTGTGTGTGTGTGTGTGTGTGTGTGTGTGTGTGTGTGCATGAGCACATTCACATTTTCACTGTAATTTAATACTGCGTTTGTCGGCACTTTTAATACTTTTTGCATTTGTTTTCATACGTGGTGTGTACTGGTTGGTACACTCAGTGTTACAGAACGATTCAGCCTAACATGGACCCAGCCGTGAACCGCGAAGCAGCAGAACTGAGGGACATGAACAGGTGCTTCATCAGATCATGGAGCAATTAAGCGATGTGACCGCTGCTATTCAGACCTTAGCCAGCTCTACCTCAGCTCCTCACCAATCACTCTCTGCCAGGCCAGTTAAAACACCATTTGCTGCAGTTCGTTGTGAACCCGCCCTCCCGTCTCCTGCTCAGTACTCAGGAGATCCTGAAGGGTGTAGGTTTTTTGTTCAAATGTTCCCTCATGTTCGAACACCAAACATCGCGTTTTACCACCGAATGTGCCAAGGTAGCCTAAGTACTCTGGGAAGCTCAAGCTGATGTATGCTCCTCCTATGAACACTTTTCAGCTGCCATGAAAAGTGTCTTCTATCATCCGTCATCAGATGTATAATTTACATTATATATGCTACAATTGGGCACAGTCATAAACAAACATCAAACATTTCACTGCTATGCAGATGACTTTACATCTTTACATTTACTCAACTTTACATATCAGCCAAGCCTGAGGCCTGTGATGGACGTGACGAAGAGGGCACTGAAATTGAACCAGAGGTAGAGGAGGATGTCTCAGAAGTGGAACACAACACAGATTTAGATCCAAACTTTGAGGAGACTGACTAGTCGATTCCAGTCCAAGAGTTGGACACTTGCTCTGGGCTTCATCCCCCAAGTCAGAGGAGGAGTGAGAGAGAGCATCATAAAGATAATGCTAGGGCCAAAATGGTATGCGACATCTTGTGTGGATGACGAGATCACCTTCCAACTCTTTTTCCCAGAGTGCATTGAGGTAATTATACTGGAGATGACAAACCTGGAGGGGAAGTGTGTGTTTGGGGACACCTGGAGAGAAACAGACCTGGTAGACCTCTAAGCCTACATAGGTCTGATGATTTTAGCAGGAGTAGCCTATATTGCTCAAACAATGAGGCTACAAAATATCTGTGGGATCCAGTCTGGCAGGCCTATATTCCAGGCAACTATGTCCTTACAACAGTTTCATTCCATGCACACCAGCCTCGACCAGTCTGGTTAGGAGTGTGTAAGCCCCAGTCAATGCCCCAGGGCCAGCTGCATCAACCCCAGCCCTGGCTGCTCGCCCCAACAAGGACATGGGTCCTTGAATTCACACACACACACACACACACACACACACACACACACACACACACACACACACACACACACACACACACACACACACACACACACTTCATGCTGAGTTTGGTTTTTGGTTTTCAACTAATGTTTTTACATGACGTTCATTTTGTAATACATTTTCAGTGCCTATTTATATTTTCACTGCTGTTATTTTATGTCTAATTCTATAAATTCATGGTAAACACTACTTTGAGACATTGTTCACAGCTAAAGAATGTTGCATAAAACCAATTAATTTGGTGGTGAAAAATGTTTTTGTGTTAAGACAGACCAGTCAATTATGACCAGGAACACTAAAGTAAGGGGTGGGAGATGAACACAGCGGAAGGTTAAGTTATTGGTCAGTACTTTAGTCTGTTTCAGTGCTGTGATGGGGTCTAAATCCAGACTGAAATAACTCTAATACATGTTCTGTCTGTAAGAAGGAAGAGAGTTGCGAAGAAACTACTTTCTCTAATATTTGGATATGAACGACAGATTAGAGATTGGCCTATAGTTGAACAACTCCTGGGGATTCATTAGTGGCTTGATGACTGCAAGTTTAAATGAACTGGGAATGTAGCCCAGGCTCAGAGAATAGTTAATTATGGTAAGCAAAGGTTCTACATTGCTGTGCAGTAATTCTTTAAGTAGATGGGTTGTTACGGCATCTAGTATGGATGTGGAGGGTTTAGCAGATCCTACCAATGAAAGAGCATCAGAGCTGACCAGAGAGCTATCAAGGTGCATTGGCATGTTGAGATAGCATGGCTAATTTTTCCCCTAATTTTATCAATCTTATCATTAAAGAATTTCATAAAATTGTTACTGCTGCAACTCTAGTGGGATTAGTGAATTGATTTGTTCTTGACTCCTCGTTAGGCTAGAAACCATTTTAAATAGGAGTCCTGAATTGTTTTTATGTTTTTCTATTAAAGCCGATAAGTATGAGGATTTTGCCATATGGAGGGCATGCTTATATTCAATAAGTCAGCTTTTCCATGATAGTCTATACACTTCTAACTGCACTTCTAAATTTCGCCATTTACGCTCCAGGATTCGCGCGGCTCGTTTGAGACTCTACGCGTGTGCATGTTGTACCAAGGCGCTATTCTTCTCTCAATGACTCACTTATTTCGCAATGGCGGAACCTTGTCTAAAGCTGAATGAAGAGAAGTCTCGACGTGCTCTGTAAAATGCTCTAGTCCCTTCGGAGCTACAGGTGGATCAATGTTCAGATCCGGTAAAATATCAGTGAGCACGACTATGGTACTAGATGTTATAGTTAGTTTTATTTGGTAGCGGGGCGGCTGAAGAATACCATTGTTCAAACGCAACTCGTACGTTATGAGGATGTGGTCAGAAATGGCCTCGCTCTGAAGAAGTACCGCTAAACTGGATATGTAAATACCAAACGATAAAACCAAGTCTAAAGTATGACTACGATTATGCGTAGATCCACCACATACCCATTGAATCAAGAATTGCTTGAAAGTTGGGTAAGGTGGTTGAAGGCCATGCACAGCTCTTCATCACCCCAGAGCTGCTGGCTGGGCTGGGCTGGGCTAGCAGAGCAGGGCTGTCTGATAAATATGAAACTGTATAATCACACAGTCCACTGAGCAAAATGGAGCTCATTACAGCACAGAAAACAAGCACTCTGCCATTTCACTGAGAACTGGGAGAGGGGCAAAGAGATCGAAACAAGCTTTAACTAATAGGCGTCCACAACTGTATTCGTGTTCGTGGCCAAAATGGCGTAATGGTAGTGATAATATTAGTAGTGGGAGCGTGTCACACAAGGTTGGGGCGATTGGTTGTGGTAAAGTTTAGATTGCCTGGGTTTTATCTGGAAGCCTCAGGTTGCCTTTTGAGCTGAGTTGTCAACTCAAGTTTGTTGACAGTGCAGTGGATGGATGCCATTGTCTCAGAATGCCCCCAAGCCTATGTTACCTTCTGGTTCTGCCTTTTTAGCTAGGCTGTAATAGTTTAACTTAATGCCGGAGTTGCTGCCACACTCCAGAAATGTGTTTAATTTCATTTGTCCTGTATATGTCCCCTTACAGCGCTAATTCTCCCTGTTTTATTTTTTCCACATGGCTGCCCGCCTGCTTGAGGAAAAATGAGATGAGGAGAGACAAGCGATCCATCCAGTGCCAGCCACCTACTGCCTGACCAGATAAGCCTACACCATGATGGACATTACTATATCTTTTCCTTTTCTTTATTTCTTTCTGTTTAAATTGTTGTTGTTGTCATGGTGACCGATGTCGGCCAGAGGAGGATGGGTTCCCCCCCTGAGTCTTGGTTCCTCTCAAGGTTTCTTCCTCATGCAAAAAACTAGGGAGTTTATCCTTGCCACTGTCGCCTTTGGCTTGCTCACTGGGGCTAGGACTCGGCACTTGTAAAACTGCTTTGTGACAACAACTGTTGTAAAAAGCGCTATATAAATAAAATTTGATTGATTGATTGATTGATTGAAAAGTTTAGAGTTCTGTGTTTGAGGTCTAATGGAATGCAGCTGCTTTACAAAGCTTTGTATGCCTTTTGTTAGGTGTATTATTCCAAGAGAGCATGTTGACATGTTTTGCGTAATGTTCTTATAGGAACATTATAGAAACGCTGCTAATGCATAGTCAGTGGAAATGCCATTACTGATAATGACACTGTCCTCCATCCCACAGAACAAAAGTAACTTAATAAACTGAAAGCTGAGTCAGACTTGGTATGATTAGCAAAGAATTCAAAAAGTGTGACAAATGGCTTTTAGTTCAGCAGTTATTAACATTACAGTGCAATCTATTCATATTCATAGTTTAATTCTGAAATATTTACATAATGATAATGTCACGTTGAGGACCCCGGCCCCTCCCTTTTGGGCGTGTGTTTACGTTGTCCACGTGTATCGTCTGCGTCAGTGGATATCCGTGGTTGTGGTTATGTCGTGTGATTAATAAGTCTCACCTGTGAATCGTCTCGTAATCACGTGGGGCTAATGTGGTTTGTCTATTTAATGTGCGCTCGCGCAGTGTCCTGTGCTCGTCGTTGTCTACAGTTTACACGTCTCCGTATCCGTTACATGTTCTACGTGCGCTCTATGCGCTATATGTGTTAAAAATAAAGTGATGTCTTCGCCACAGAAGGATTCTGTGTCTCCTCCTTCGCGCAGCACCAATCGTCACAGATAAGAGATAAATATAGAATTGTTTCATTAAGTCTAAACTAAACATTTGCAGATCTGAGAGACAGACACAGATTTCTAGGCTATGATAAATCAGCAAACCATTAATACAGTAGATGTGTGCTGACACCTCCCCTACTCCAACCTCTTCTGATCTTTACAAAGATGCGCAGCTACATTTTACTCCTAGTTCTTCATGACCTGATACAATTTTTTTCCACAGCATGCTGGATGAACTCAAGAAGGTTTCAATAATTAGCTTATGAATTGATCTTGTGAATTGAGGCCTGGATTGAGTTTATGAATTGAGTCTTAGGGAATAGGAAGAGCACTGTATTGCTGCATCAAGTACAACAGAAGCGGAAATAGGAAATATTGATGCTATTTATAAATGGCTGCCAGTGAGGAAATTAGTTTCTTTACATTGAAATTTCTCTATCAATTGTGGTCACTCTTGAGTTCCTTGGCTCATCACACAGTCATTTTATCAGGTAGTCAACTGATCAATATAGATGCTAAAATAAATGAGGATATGCCTAGAGTATTAACGATGTCCGACCTGATTGGTTTCACAAAGAAGTGCTTAGAGCTACAAGGCCGGCTGTGTTCTAATAATCTAATAGTTGATTGCCATGTCCTTGCTCTCTGCCATTGCAGTAGGTGGGTGTCCAGTTTATGTGCCAGCAAATGAACTTATGAATTAGAACCAACCTTCCAGGGCTGTTTGTAAATTCTCAGGGAGCCAGCATCATGCTTGAAAGGAAGGCAGACAGCAATCATGCATATTTATGACGAGAGTGCTGCACTTTTCGCCGTGATCCAAAGAGACAGTGCAGTCAAGGACCGGAATGTGGTTGAGCTTTCTCCCTGGCCCACTGTAGCCAGCTCAGGATCATTAACAGCAGCCGTGACAAGGCACACTGAATCCTTGCAGCCAATCCAGCATTTGTGACGGCAGCGTCCCCTGAGTGACAGAGCTGTCTGTATGTCCAAGGACCCTTGTCACACCTGAAAGTGATGATATGTTTAATTATCGGAGAACTCTACAGGTTATATAGGATTGTAATAGCAAAGAGTACATCCAAATGGTTTCCAAAACCATCTGTCTAGTTATTAATGATGCAAAATGTAGCTCCTTGTGCACTGACAAGTGAAATATGAATTATTGTCAGAAGTCTCATGTGCATTTTGGATGTACAGTCTTGAAATGAGGAATTAAGGGCAGAAATGTCTTCATTGAAAGCACCCACACATGCCACTCATGTCTTGAAGCAGTTCTCTCTCTCTCTCTCTCTCTCTCTCGCATGCTCTCTCTTCAACATCTAAAGGTTATGAAGAGAAGCTCTCAAGTAAGTGTATGGGTTACGTACATTCCCTACCTACACAACACACAGGGCCTTTATTTATTACATTTATTACAGGCCCGTGCAGCTCAAAGCCGCCCTTCAGATGCATAATATTCCAGATTTATACATAATATATGTAACAGGAAAACAACACAGAGTGTTCCACCCTGGCAATGCTGGCATTTAAAAACAGCTCTGGCCACCACCACCCACATGTCTCTCTAAGCACCACCTCAGTGCTCCGTGTCTCTTCAAAATGAGCTGCAGAAACAGGTTGGTCTCCAGAGAATGTTCCCTTGACAACATGCTGGCCCTGGTCGGTGGAGGTGGGGGGAAGATGTTGTGCTATGATCAATTGTCTGATGTGAGTCTAAATGAAGCGATTAAGAGCTGCTCATGAACGCGCCCCTGTGTTTACTTCCATCGCTGCTTGCAGCAGTGTCCTCTGCATGCAACACATGGCTGATCGGGAGGGGCAGGGGTGATGAGGGGCTGGGGGTTGTACCTACATCTAGCGTTTGGTGTGGGTGTGTGTTTGGTGATTGTTGTGTTTACCTGCACTGTTGAGGAAGGACCCGGGTGGAGGGGGGGTTGCCTGCACTACCTAGAAGAACAATAGTCATGTGTGTGCCATGGCACAGCACCAGGGGCAGCTCTGTACGCCGACCCCATTGACAGTCCATGCTGCCAGCTGGTATATTACAGCGAGCGGTCAGATTGGCACGAGAGAGTACCCGGCATTTAACGTTTGGCACAGCTGAATTTGCTGTCATTATGGGAGGTGGTGTCTTGGGAGAAGTCTAAAGCACTTTGTTGTGATTTTTGTGGAGAACACTGAAATATTCCTAAGGCCAGTCTTTGCTGGGTAGTGAGGATTACAAGGCGTGAAATCCATTCAGTGGCAGTCATCCAGTTTCCAAGTTCTACAGCACGACATTCAACATATCAACCTTGTCTCATAAATAAACACATTTACCTTGTGTGTCCACAAGTACCACAATACAGTAGGCATAAAATTCCACACTCTGTCTGACACATGAATTCCTTTCACCGAACTGCAGGACTTTTCCCAGGACCGATATTGCCGTGATATGGACACAGTTGCAGATTTAGCGGCTCCTCCATGCTCCTCCATGATCCTCCATGCTCCTCCATGATCCTCCATGCTGCTCCATGATCCTCCATGATCCTCCATGATCCTCCATGATCCTCCATGCTGCTCTATGATCCTCCATGCTGCTCTATGATCCTCCATGCTCCTCCATGATCCTCCATGATCCTCCATGTTCCTCCATGATCCTCCATGCTGCTCCATGCTGCTCCATGATCCTCCATGCTCCTCCATGCTGCTCCATGCTCCTCCATGATCCTCCATGCTCCTCCATGCTCCTCCATGATCCTCCATGATCCTCCATGCTGCTCCATGCTCCTCCATGATCCTCCATGCTCCTCCATGCTCCTCCATGTTCCTCCATGATCCTCCATGCTGCTCCATGCTGCTCCATGATCCTCCATGATCCTCCATGCTGCTCTATGATCCTCCATGCTGCTCTATGATCCTCCATGCTCCTCCATGATCCTCCATGATCCTCCATGATCCTCCATGATCCTCCATGCTCCTCCATGCTCCTCCATGTTCCTCCATGATCCTCCATGCTGCTCCATGATCCTCCATGCTCCTCCATGCTCCTCCATGCTGCTCCATGATCCTCCATGCTCCTCCATGCTGCTCCATGCTCCTCCATGATCCTCCATGCTGCTCCATGATCCTCCATGATCCTCCATGCTCCTCCATGCTCCTCCATGCTCCTCCATTATCCTCCATGATCCTGTCATGTCACTGCTGAGCAATTTAGCTTCTGTTTGCATGCCATCAGTCAGCCAGGTCCCCTCCCCCGCGGCCGCTGAGCCCCACAGTGTAGAAAAAGTACGTGGTCTCTCCCGCAAGCTGACACTGAACAGCTCCTTTGTGTTCATTGGCAGCATTTTGAGAAATACATTGGAAGCCAGTTACAAATGTTACCTAGGTCAAGCCACCTGCTTACGCTCCGGTGGGGACGCCAGACTACTGTTGCGAGACATCACCACTCTGAACATGGAGGTGGCATTTCTTTGCCCTCTGGGGTAGTCTTGGGTAGACTTTGTCCACTTACCATGAATACGGCTTGTTGTTTACTTCTTCCACTATATTCCCAACATAGTCATGTATGAGGGTAGATACTAATCTCTGAGAAAATTAATCTTGTCATGTGGCCAAGAGCTTGTTATGATTTTATTAGCAACATACCCCAAGACAGAGTTAATTGGATGGTGGATGTATTTGTGAAATATAACCCAGTGTGTGTGTGTGTGTGTGTGTGTGTGTGTGCATGTACATGTGTTAACTTTATGCAGTCAGTATTGTAAGTAAAAACGGGAGTCTTAATGTTTGAGTCTAGTTTGTATGGGTGTGTGCGTGTGTGGCTGTGTGTGTGGTCACAGACTGTAACACTGTAGGCTACTGAAATAATGACTAGTTCAGTTGAGAAACACCTATGCCCATGTAACATAAATTATTAATCAATGTAGCATTAAAACAAAGGTAGAATTTGTCACGATTAGGCCCTCCTCTACCTGTCAATCATATATGTTTCGTTAGCCATGTGCATTTCTCTGTCCCGTCTCATTTATAACCCTTCCCCTCGTTAGTTTATTCAGGTGTTTCATGTTTAGTATGGTCTAGTTATGTCCTAACTTTGGTCTTGTATGTTGCTGTTCATTGTCCCTTGTCATACAGTGTTTTCTTACAGCCCTGTCAGTGTTTAGATCTTTAGTGTTGTATTACGGTTTGTCTTTGTGTTCAGTATTGTCACTACATGTTGATTATGTTTCTTGTTCGGACTCCCTTACGGGCCTGACCCAAGCCTGCTTTTTTGACCCTGATTATGGAATGCCCTTTAATAAATCTTGCTCCTCTCAGTGTTTGTGTCCGCCTCTTCGCTCCATGCCAGCATTACAGAATTTAGTATTAGACCTTTGTTTGCTATTCTTTAAATTCATTTTTAGATTTAGATCCCTTCGAGGGTAAATGTACCTGCAGCAAGTTTAACCTCATGAGGGTTAACGGCTTAAGTGCTTCACTATCTGGAGTGCACAGTCTGTCTTGTGAACCCAATTACAGTGTTATCTTGCTTATATAGACAAGTCCAACACTTCAGTGCACTTTACGGTCAAACGGTATGGCTGTGTGTAATAAATCAGTAATGTCTGTCAGTTAGAACAGACACTGTTTACGGGTGCCTGTGTGCATGGAGATGGCAACGTGTGCTCCTTTGACAGCTGAAATGTCCATGATGACTGGAAGACATTTGACTAGTTTCCATGAGGAAAAATTGCCACTTTTGATTGAGAAGCTAAAAGAGCCTTTTCCCTTCTGTTTCTGAGATTTCTGAGACATATCCTCTTTAATGTGGATGTCTGTGTCCCCCCCCCCCCCCCCCCCCACATCTGTGCTCCACCCCCCAAGTCTGTGATGTGGGTGGAGAAAATGCTTCCTCTGCATCACTCTTCCATACAGCATCTCCTTGTGTAAAGTGCACCAAATAGCTGAACGATGCACAATGACTCCATCAGTAGCAAGATGATGTTGTAGGTCTTTGGTGCTGGTCTGTGGGTTGACTCTGACTGTTCTCAATATCCTTCGCTTCTGTTTATTTGAGATTTTGCTTGGTCTGCCACTTCGAGCCTTGACTTGAACTGTTCCTGTCTTCTTCCATTTTCTCACAATGTTTCTCACAGTGGAGACCGAAAGCTGAAATCTCTGACATAGCTTTCTGTATCCTTCCCCTAAAACCATGACAGTGAACAGTCTTTGATTGCAGGTCAATTGAAAGTTGTTTTGAATCTCCCATGCTGCGACTCTTCAGAGAAGATGCAAAGAGGAGAAAAACATACAATTGCCACCCTTAACTACCCTTTCTCATTATTGGTGTCACCTCTGTATGGAGGTCAAGGGTCACTGAACCTACCAAACCAAATTTGAGTTCCAATAATTAGTTCTAAAGGTTTTGAAATCAATAAAATGACAACAGTGTCCAAACCTATGCACCTGCCTATTTTTGTTTAGACAATTATTGCACACTTTCTGTAAATCATATAAACTTTATTTCACCTCTAAAATATTACTGTGTTTGACCCCTATATGATATATTTAACTGATTTTTTTAATCATTCAATATAAAGGTAAATCAGGAAAATTAACAAAGGTGCCCAAACTTTCGCATCCCACTGTATGTCCTTACATGACTGTTTGCCCCTGAATTTACTTTAATTTTCCGTAAACACTACATGTTTAAATGTTTATTATAGTGTGTGTGTGTATGATTTCAGTAAGGTGAAAATTGTTAGGCATTATTAAAGTTTTATGTCATATTATATTTAAGGGAGGTTATTTTTAAATAACTGATTAAAAGAAAAAAATAGCTTCCACCATGAAAGCACGACACTAATTAGTGTACTTCTGTAATAGTCTTTGCCAGGATCTAATTTGTGTTCATAGGTAGTGAGGCCAATGATGGACATGTGATGTGGAGAAATAACTGAAGAGTGACATTTTTTGGTCCTTTACATTAACAGTCCAGCACATTGGATTTTAAATGAAAAATGACATGGCTGTGAGGCTGAAGTACAGAATGTCATCTTTAATTTAATTTGAAGGTATTTACACCTGTGTTACCTTTTTCAGTCCTAAAGATCAACAATGAATAAATTAACATATGCAATTCCTTTGCAAGACAACATGCCTGCAGACTGCAACATGAAGACATAAACCTCTGTGGTAAGGTTTGTGCATTTTCCTTATGATAATCTTTAACATATCCGGACCAAATGCCAGAAAATGTTTTTGATCTGTTTAAACAGAGTAATTAGTAACAGCTAATTAAGTGTTTTGTCTGTCTCTCTGATTAATGTATACTTCAAAGTCAAAGTCAAATTTATTTATATAGCGCTTTTCACAACACATGTTGTCACAAAGCAGCTTTACAATCGTATGGGTCCAGATCCCTAATGAGCAAGCCAAAGGCGACAGTGGCGAGCAAAAACTCCCTATAGGGTGGGGATTAGGAAGAAACCTTGGGAGGACCAAGACTCAAAAGGGAACCCATCCTCCATTGGGCGGCCTGTTAACACAAGTCCGTGGTCGCAGGGTGGTTTCAAAGTTCTACAGCAACAGTCAAGGCTCCTGTTCCCCGACCAAGCAGCCTCAGTCCCCTCGGTGCAGGCGGTGGGCCTCAGGCGGGCCAGCATCAGCACGACACCTCATGGCAACGGCTCATCCAACCCCGGCATCAGCACATCCACCGGCAAGCCAGACCATCCCCCAGGTGCCTGCAGGTGCCTGTATCCAATCGTCTTGGGTAGAGCCATGCAAGAAGATAGACAATACAGACTGAGTGGACATGAATTTAAACCACCATTGATTTAAATGTACATAGCTCACGTGCCAGTGATCAGCATGTGGCTCCGGCAGGCTAATCTATAGCAGCATAACTAAAGGGAGGGGTTCAGAGGTGACCACAGGCATGAGGGCTCACTGAGACATTGCTTTCCAGTCAAGTCATTGTCACAATGAGTTCACTCAGATATTGTGGGGCAAGACCATTTAACGCCTTATAGGTTAACAGAAGAACTTTAAATTCAATGCGATATTTAATCGGAAGCCAGTGTAATGCGGCGAGAGTGGGACTAATTAGTGATGTCAAATTCGAAACGTGGAATCGAACTGAATCGATTCATTTGAATCACAGTGTTCTGAAACACTGTTTCGAAGTCTGTATCAAAAGGGGAAAGTCACGTGACTGTTCCAAAAACGGGTTTCGTTACGTCACGCAGTTTCAAAACGTTTCGAATCTTTTCCCGTTTTATTCCGCATTTAAGTTCAAGCAGCTGGTCTGAGAGCAGAATGTTTACTAATTACTTGTAATCAGTTGTGATTACAACTGATTACTTGTAATGTTTAATAAATAAAGGATTACACAAGCATTTCTGTACCTTGTAATGTAAAATTAATAATGTCAGCTATATAAATCCACTGATTAACAGTGTATCATAATGAAAAATACATCTTAATGACATCATTAAAACAACCCTGTTTTCATGACTAAAATGTATTTAGGAACACAATATGCTTTGGGGGGAATATTTCATGTCAATTTTCATTAAAAACACATTACTTATGTTTCTGTTATGAAGTTGTGGATTTAGGTCCTGGTTGCCCACTAGATGTCACTGTGGCGTATGATGATTCAAACGTTTCACAAGATCGAATCATTTTCCGAATCAATTGGTTCATTTGATTCGATCTCCCAAAAGCCCCACTTTTGCCATCACTAGGACTAATATGCTCGAATTTCCTAGCCTTAGTTAGGACTCTAGCTGCAGCATTTTGTACAAGTTGTAGCTTGTACAGTTATGGACTGTTTAGAGCAGGGGTACTCAACTAAATTTGTCCGCGGTCAAATTTTGGCAGATACCTGTGATCCGAGGTCCGGTGAGGGGGGGGGGGGGGAATGGGGGGGTGTTGTGGCGAATGTAAGTTGTTGAGCGGGGGTGGCAAACGTAACACTCGTGACGGAGTGTTTTTTCAATAGCCCTGAAATAAATGCTCTGGTTTTTTTTTTTGTCCATATCCAGTTAATCAGGAATGAGATTGGGTCCGGACAGGACTGCGTTCGGGTTCGGATCCGGACCGCGGTCCACCAGTTGAGTACCCCTGGTTTAGAGCATCCAATTAGAAGACTATTACAGTAGTCCAATCTCGATGAGACAAAAGCATGGACCAGTTTCACTGCATCAGCTAATGAAAGTAAGTGTCTCAGCTTGGCGATATTACGTAAATGAAAAAAGGCATCCTTAGTGACATTGCATACATGTCCGTCAAATGAAAGATCAGAATCAATAGTGACACCTAAACTTTTTGCAGTAGATTTAGGTGTTACTGAAAAGCCATCTAGGGTAAGGGGAATATCAGCCCAATTGCTTCTAGCAGCTTTAGGCCCAAGAATCAGTACCTCAGTCTTGTCAGAATTTAGTTGAAGAAAATTAGATGCCATCCAGTTTTTAATGTCCTGGACGCAGTACTCTCATCTTGAGAGTAGTAGTGATATCATCCGGATTGGAAGATATATACAACTGAGTATCATCTGCATAGCAATGGAAGCTAATACCATGCCTACGAATGATAGTGCCCAGTGGTAGCATATATAATGAGAATAATATGGAGCCCAGTACAAATCCTTGTGGGACACCATACTTTACTTTAGAATGCTCTGAGCATTCTTTATTTACTAGTACAAATTGGTAACGATCTGTCAGGTAGGACCTGAACCAGGGTAGTGCTTGACCTCTTATGCCAATGAGTGTCTCCAGCCTATTAAGTAGAATATTATGGTCAATGGTGTCAAAAGCAGCACTGAGGTCTAGCAGTATGAGAAAAGAAATGTGTCCTTTATCAGAGGATATTAAGAGATCGTTCAATACTTTAGTCAGTGCCGTTTCAGTGCTGTGATGAGCTCTAAATCCAGACTGAATTAATTCTGACATGTTCTGTCTGTAAGAAGGAAGAGAGTTGAGAAGAAACTACTTTCTCTAAAATTTTGGATATGAATGACAGATTAGAAATTGGCCTATAGTTGGACAGTTCCTGGGGGTTAAGACCAGGTTTTTTAATTAGCGGCTTGATGACTGCAAGTTTAAATGAACTGGGCACGTAGCCCAGGCTCAGAGAATAGTTTATTATAGTAAGCAATGATTCTACATTGCTATGCAGTAATTCTTTAAGTAGGTTGGTACAGGGTTGGTACAGCATCTAGCAGATTTCACCAGTGAAATAAGCTTCTCACGACCAATTGGGGAGAAGGACTCTAACAGGACATCAGAGCTGACCAGACAGCTGTCAAGGTGCATTGGCATGTTCACAGGCTCTGAGATAGCACTACTAATCTAATTTTTTCCCTCATTTTATCAATCTTATCATTAAAGAACTTCATAAAATTGTTACTGCTACACTCTAGTGGAATTAGGGAATTGATTTGTTTGTGACTCCTCGTAAGGCTGGAAACAGTTTTAAAAAGGAGTCCTGAATTGTTTTTATGTTTTTCTATTAAGGCCGATAAGTATGAGGACTTTGTATGGAGGGCATGCTTATATTCAATAAGGCTGCTTTTCCATGATAGTCTATACACTTCTAACTTAGAATTTCTTTACACTTCTAACTTCGATCACTACATTGTACCAAGGTGCTATTCTTCTCTCAGTGGCTCTCTTATATCGTAATGGTGCAACTTTGTCTAAAGCTGTACGAAGGGAAGTCTCAACGTGCTCGGTGAAACGCTCTAGTCCTTCCGGAGCTACAGGTGGATCAGTAGTGTTTGACAGACCCGGTAAAATATCAGTGAGCGCGGCTATGGTGCTGGTTGTTATAGCTCGTTTAATTTGGTAGCGGGGTGGCCGATGAATACAGTCAGTTAAACACAACTCGTACGTTATGAGGCTGTGGTCAGAAACAGCCTCATTCTGAGGAAGAATTGCTAAACTGGATATGTCAATACCAAATGACAAGACCAAGTCTAAAGTATGACTACAGTTATGCGTAGGACCCACCACATTCTGAGTGATACCCATTGAATCAAGAATTGCTTGAAAATTTATGCTAAAAGAATCAAACAGA
Source organism: Brachyhypopomus gauderio (assembly GCF_052324685.1). NCBI lineage: Eukaryota > Metazoa > Chordata > Actinopteri > Gymnotiformes > Hypopomidae > Brachyhypopomus > Brachyhypopomus gauderio. The sequence continues at coordinate 23,518,415 of NC_135221.1, read as the reverse complement.
TTTTCAAAATGGATGTTAAAATCACCAACTATAATCACCTTATCGGCTGATAGCACTACATGAGACAGGAAGTCTGAAAACTCCTGCAAGAACTCAGAGTATGAACCAGGGGGGCAGTAAATAGTAATTAACATAAACGACTGTGATGCTTTGTTGCTTGTTAAATTTGAAACATTTGATACAGTGAGGATGAGATGTTCAAAATAAATAAACTTGAAGCCAAATTTTTGAGAAATGCCTACATTGGAGTCATATATTGTGGCGACCCCACATATCATGGACATATCTATAGCCAGAGGGAGAAGCTTCATTTAGGGCCATATAGTCATCTGGTCGGGACCAGGTTTCCGTCAAGCAAAGCATGCATAGATTATGATCGGTAATCATTTTATTAACAAGCAATGCTTTAGATGACAGGGATCTAATATTTAGTAGTCCTAGTTTCAGACTTAAACCGCTCTCTGAGGGAGCATAGTTGAATTTAACATTGATTAAATTTTGTCTACTAACTTTGCAAGAATTATTTTTTGGTACTCGAGGAACAGACACAGTTTCAATCTTGTGTGACCTAGGTGACGTCTCTTTGCAGCTCGCAGACAGTCGGTTTAGCCTGTGTGTCTGCTGCCTGGCCTCGGCTCTGGTTTGTCTCCATTAACTACTCCTACACTACCACTATTAATACTAGCAGATATGCTACGGGAAATGAGAGCAGCACCCTCCCAAGAGGGGTAAATGCCGTCTAACTTCAAAAGGCCAGGCCTGCCCTTAAAACGGGTCCAATTATCTATATAACCCACTTTGTTATCTAAGCACCATTTAGACATCCAGCGGTCTAACCTGCTGTAGGTCTCAGCGCCACGCAGAACTGGAATGGGACCAGAGCATATTATAGGGACTTGGATATTTCCGCATGATAATGATTGAGCCGTGGCCATTTTTCTCCGGTCGCGCTGTCTAAGCGAAATCAGTCATCGCAAGCACGCGGTTAAAAACATCGCTGTTTTCATCGGTTTGTAGGAGGTTCTTCCCAGAGTTTTTGTAATATGACATAACTGAATGTTCGCTTTCTCTCATCCCGTTAGAAGAATTCGCATTTCGCGCTCCTGTTTCTTTTTGAGCCTGGTTGAATTTTAACTTCGCGTTTGGACCGTTCAAAAACATTGTGGGACTGTTCAAAAGATATTAATAGATACGTGGACCGTTACATTATATTCTTGTTTATTGTTTCTTTAAGTTTTATCCCAGTCTGTACAGTTTAAGGTAGTGTTTTAAGGCTCCCAAGACAACGTGTTGGTCCGATGAACCATGATAACGGCGCGCACGGACTAGCCACATGCTAAAACTAGCCAGGGTTGCCAGGTCCTACAAAAATATCCCGCACAAAGTCAGTGTAAAACCCGCCCTTCAGCAGCCTAAACTAGCCCAAAGCACAAAGTTATTGACGGGGAGGGGGGTGGCGAGTGTTTAAAATGGAGACAAATTAAGTATTATATCGCGATCGATTCTTTGTGTTGACTTGTAACTCCCACGGTGGCCCAACTCAAAAGTAGCCCAAAAAACCACACCCCGCCACCCCAGAATTTTTACCCGCGGCTGGATTTTCAAACAAGCCTAATTTGGCGTGAAAACCGCGAACCTGGCAACTATGGCCACATGCTAAAACTAGCGCACATTTCTTGATCACAAGATTTAGGTTAATTGCTAGGTTAATTGCATTTAAAAATAATAATAATAATAATAATAATTTCCACTTCTATTGCGCCTTTCAAAGTACCCAAGGACGCTGTACAGAGAAATACAAAAAAAACACAGACAAGAACAGACAATAAAAAAAGAAAAATAAAATCCCATAGAACAGACCTAAGTTGAGGAAGTTGTGAGAAAATGTTGATTAAATAGGTGGGTCTTTAGTTGAGCCTTGAATGCGTTAAGAGATGGTAAGAGACGGAGGGAGAGGGGAAGAGAGTTCCAGAGAGTCGGAGCCGCCACACTGAAAGATCGACCACCCATGGTGCTTAACTTGAATCTAGGAACAACTAAGAGTCCAGTGTCAGATGACCGAAGCCGGCGAGTGGGGGCATAGCGGTGCAAAAGATTAGCCAGATATATGGGAGCCAAACCAGAGAGTGCTTTGAAAGTAAGTACTAGAATTTTGTACTGGATACGGAGACTTATCGGAAGCCAATGAAGACGCTCTAAGACAGGTGTTATATGGTCGTACTTCCTTGACTGGGTCAGAACACGAGCAGCAGCATTCTGAACAGTCTGAAGGGACCGAAGAGACTTAGAGGGAAGTCCATAGAAGAGAGAGTTGCAGTAATCTAGTTTGGAAGTGATGAGAGCATGAACCAAGGTTTCAGCAGATGTAGGAGACAGAAATGAACGTAGGCGGGAGATATTGCGGAGTTGAAAGAAGGCTGATTTAGTGAGTGAACGTATCTGAGGTTCGAATGAAAGAGTACATCAACAGTAAGTGATGTATTGGCAAGGGGAAGGGCCATAGACTTAGTGCCAATAATAAGAAACTCAGTCTTATGGGCATTTAATAAAAGAAAATTGGCATGTAGCCACAGGTTGAGGTCAGATATACATTTAGTGATGGATGGGGGTGGGAAAGGTGCATGAGGCTTAAAGCTGAGATAAAGCTGAGTGTCATCAGCATAGAGATGGTATTTTAATCCATACTGTTGTAACAACTCACCGAGTGGCAGAATATAAATAGTAAAAAGCAGTGGTCCTAGCACTGAGCCCTGAGGAACACCCTGAGCAACCGGAGCTAAATCAGATTTACTATTACCCAAGCGTATAAACTGACGCCTATCCGCCTATTAAATAGGGCCGATTTAAATGTGAATATCTTTGGACTGGCTTGATCAAATTTGACAATTGAGGGATATTTTTTTTAGTTATATTGTGCTTGTAACGAACTAACTGGGAGCGGACACAATTGCGGAGATGAAGAGGTTTTATTTTGCTTTTGAGGAGATCGCTCCTCTGACAACGGACAAAGAGACAAGCTTCCAATAGTAATGTGAGAGACACGCTTACGAGACCGACGTGGCATATTCCAGTTCGGGCCACAGCCGAGGCAGAATACATGAAACTAGAAGACAGGCAATGTTACGAACGTGCACTAAATTCACCCACAACCTTACAATATTAAACTAGGATTACATAGACACCACACCAAAAGATACAACAATTACTAACATCTAAATAAACCAATGGCAAGGTATAACAATTACAACACTTACAGAAACCAAGCGACAGTAAAGACCAAACCACATCAAGACACCATAATACTTAACGGCAGAATGAGGAGAGCGCGGGACTGGGGAACAATTCGAGACATAACCACGAGAGATAAACAAAACAACGATCGACAAGGACTCAGGAAAAACAAGGTGTTTAAGTACATAGGGAATTAGGTACAAATAAGACACAGGTGAAACTCATTAGAAATGAAGGGCAAAACTTGGGCAAGAAATAAAGTAAACAAAATAAAAACAAGAAGCATGAAATGAAAAACTAAAGTGTAACAGATCGTGCAAGGGAAAGCACAATCATTACAGTGCTGCATCTAATAAAACTATTTTAAATGTGATTAAATAATTTTGAAAAAAATGTCCAAGTCCCTACATATTACGGCGTCTGACATCGTCCCTGCTAACTCACACACCTCTTTAACATTATCCTTGGTGATCTCAGACTGTCTCAATACCACATCATTGGTGCAGACGTGTATAACTATCTTAGAATATTTACGTTTAGCCAGCACCTTTAAATTAACCCTGATGTCAGGCGCTCTAGCCCCCGGGATACACTTGACTATGACCGCTGGTGTCTCTAAACTGATCACAACATTCACGTGTCGGAGCTGTGAATCTCCTATCACCAGAGCTCTTTTAACAGGTCGCTCAGTCGGTGTATTACTGAGTGGGGCAAACCTGTTTGACACGGGAACCTGAGACGAACGGTGCTCAGCCCTACGGTTTTGCCGCCGAGACGTCACCCATTCGCCCCGCTGTGAGGGCTCTGATGCCGGAGCTGAGGGGTCGCTAGCTACGGCTGTGCAACCCGGGCCTGCTACGCTATCTACGCTAGCTGCTACGCTAGCTGCTACAAACTCTCTAGGACTTTCTAAAGCCCGGATGCGCTCCTCTAAAAGCAAAATCTTCTCCGTCATACTAATAATTAATCTACACTTCACACAAATAAAATTATCACTACTGACTGAAGAAGAGTAGCTCTACATGCCACACTCAACACAAGAAACAAGCGACTCAGACATGATGAAATACGAAGATACTTGGCTTCGGTTAGGATGTCGAAATATCGAAGATGTTTTCAGTCTAAAAGGTCTTTCGATGGCTTGTGGAGGTTGTTGTAGCCGGAGTTAAAATATATCCACAAAGTATTTGTAGATATATCAAGTGCCTAATACCAGTCTGCATTCTTGGTACTGATGCTTCTTTGGTCCTCGTTTTTTGAGAGATAAGAGCAACCAACCCTGCAAAGTGTAACAGGGTTAAAATTTATAATATAGTGAGTTTCACCAAAAAGGCTTCATTATTATAAAAAGGTTTATAACGGTTCTGGGAAGCTTTTCTCTTCTCGCTCTCACGTCACTGCAGACTGTGTCCCTTTGCTGTTACCGTACCTCCATCAGACGAGTGAGAGGTCTGGGATGGACGGTGTGTAGCTGCTGCAGTTTCTCAATAATATATTATATAATTTAGTTAATACCTAGCTAAAAGCTCTAAAACACTTTTCTAATACATTTATAAACATATTGTGCCTTTTTAGTGAGTAGATTTGATTAAGAAATCTAAAAGTTGAGAAAGTTAACTTTGCTATATTGTTGACGCACATGCTCCAGTTACCTGAGCCATGTTGGTTGGCTAACATGCCTTTGTCGGCGAAAGTTGATTAAACTTATGATTTCTGATATTTTTATTACCCAGCTTGTGAAGTCTGCAGCCGTCTTATGCAAGAGGAGATAAATGCATGTTAAAATCTGTTTCAGGTGTGTTACAGTTTGTCAATTTTCCCTCAATCAATCAAATTTTATTTATATAGCGCTTTTTACAACAGTTGTTGTCACAAAGCAGCTTTACAAGTGCCGAGTTCATTTTGTGTGCATTAAGAAAATGCTTTTCATCTGTAATTTCGGTATTTTTAGTAAGAACAATCTATGCGATCGCGCGTGTTTTGTATAGCTATACGGAGTACATTAGCAGACGACTGAGCTCTGGGATGGACGATTGTGAAGTCTGCAGCCATCTTATGCAAGAGGAGATAAATGCATGTTAAAATCTGTTTCAGAATAAACAGTGGAAAGCAAGCCCCTGTGTGCGACTGCTTCAGTGACCGAACAGTGGTCGTTACATTGGTGCCGTCGACTCCGTGATTCTTGGTCAGCTTGATGCAGATCGCCGCGTAGTTGCTGCGGAGTTTCAGTGAGGGCGGACTACAGGGATCCAGTGCACGTGTACAGTGTGGCCACACCCCTTTCAGTACCGTGGTGCTCTTCGCCATACGTTTCAATGCAATAGGCAGGTACAAGGGACTGTCTAGTCATTGTTAAAGTGTGCATTTTTTTCTCACTCACATTGATTGTGAAAGTGGTAGTTCCTACCTTTACTGAAATAAGTAGCAAAAAAAAAGATGGAAGTAATTTTCTTAATGCCACTGATGCAGATGATCATTTCTTCACTTTTGGGAGGGGTAGAGGGTTTATGTCTATGCACAAATCATCTAGGTTAAGAGACAAATGGGTGCTTCCCATGTGCTAACTAACAGTAATGGTGATTCAGGGTTAGGTCAGGATCAGGTTGATTCCATTGCGGAGCAGTTTGCTCAGAGTGAGCCAAGTCACTCTACACCTCTTACCAGTACGACAGCTGAGTGAAATGATTAGTCAGGTGGGTGCTCAGATTGGTGATGCTATTGTAGAGAAACTAGTCTCACAGGGTTCAGTCAATTTTAATGCAAGTCAAGGCAACGTACAGAGAGACAGACTTTGTTCATGTGGTTGTAATGACGCTCCATGTATTAATGTTAGTGTCATCCCTAATCGAGAGCCTGTAATTTTCAGGTGTGATGACTCAGACAAATGCTCAGTCATAGAGTGGATTGACATGAAGTCCTATGTCAAAAGACAGAATTACGCGGTGTCTGAACAGTCAGATGAAATATTGTGTAGGGTGATGGGTAGGGCTAGAGATGTGGTCCGAATAGGTTTGAGAAGTGAAAGTCCAGACGCAATATATAACATACTATATAACATACTGCTGCACCATTTTAGTAGGACCTCATTGTGCCTGCCACTTGCAGACTTTTACTCGACATTGCCAAGGCACAAAGAAAATCCTGTTGATTACTGGATACGTGTCAACAAAGCAGCAGACCTCGCTGACGAGGGCCTTCGTCGCCAAGGCAGATGCATGGAAAACATACCAGAGGAGGTAACCAGAATGTCTGTTAAGTACTGCCCAGACCCTGAGTTGGCTTATGTGTTCAAATGCAAGCCAATTCACAAGTGTAGTGCAAAGCAGATTCAAGAGAGAATTGATGAGTATCAGAGTGAGAAGCGATCTGTGACGGGTGGTCCGGGTGCTACACGTTTACAACACTGTGCTGTCGCTTGTGTGGAAGACAGCGATCTGAGTCCTAATGGAAAAACAGCATCCAAGTGTATACGGTATACGATTTACCAGATCATACATTTACCACTACATTTACCAGATCGTACCAGTGGATTTAATTGGGTTATTAATGGTTTCAATCGTCTTCATATTTTGCGGTAAAACAAAGTTACTGCCGTTCGCTACAGCGTTGAACACTGTCAGAGCCACAAGCTCTTGTGAGAAATAGGTAGATAGATGGGCCTAATAAGTTCGCGTCAACCCCGTGTAGTTAACGGTGACATAAAATAAGAATCAAGATTTTTTTTTCTAGTGTGTCTGTAGTTGTAACTGGTGAATCCAGGGACGTGTGAGGACATTCGCGCCAGGGCTGAAAAGGTTGAAGATGAAGTTGTAAACGCTTGTCGTTTGAGTCTCCCCTGTGCTTTAGCCCATGTTAGAAAATAAAAACACGTGAACCTGGTATTTTTACACTCATTTTCGCCGCTGATGTATTTATTGGTTCATTAAGACATAATGGTTTTGACTGAGCCATCTGGAATGGCGAAAGCGGCCTCTCGCGTTTACGGATCTGGCTCCATACATTGAATCCATTGACATGACAGTCAAAAAAAATATTTTTAATGGATTATACTATATTTTACGGAGCCCGTAAGGTGACATCATGTAAAAAAAAATTAATAACGCGTGGCCACCCACGACTTACTAACGTGTGGGAACGAGATACTAATGTCGCCTTTCACACGCGGCAGCAAAGTTTATTTTTTCAAGCAGATCCCAGGGATGTTCGCGAACTGACTGCCCAAGGAAGGTAAACCTGGCTTTATATAAAGTAATACTTAATTATCTTGTTCGCACATGTTAGTAAGTCGTTCGCACGCGTCGTGGCCACGCGTTATTCAGACCCTCCAGAAAGTCGCGATGTTGCGATTTGCAACTTCAACGCAACTTCAAGCAAACCCCGCGAATTCAGGGCGGTGTTGCAACTTCAGCCAATCACCGCAACTTTCCCGCAAATTTGACCAATCACTGATGTCGTCTTGATGTGACGTTGACAAACTCCTGCCTTACTTCCGTATATACGTTCAAGAGGAGCAGACTGAAAGCAGCATGAGCGACGAAAATAACGGCAAAAAGATCGGGAAAAGCAGTATCCCGGTACACTACATGAAAGCGGGGATAAACTGTCCAGATCCGACCCGCGAATTGATTATCTATGGCCCCCTGGATGATATTTAATAACTATTAGAACCGGCCCGCAGGCCACAGCCGCCCGATGGTGTTTTGCACGCACAAACACTACATTCCCCACAATGCAACGGTAGCCCGTGAAGTCACTGCAGCGCACGCAAGCGGCGAGGGTCTGAGATAAAGTTTATAAGTTTAAACTTTAAACTGAGATAAAGTTTAAAGTCAGAGATAAAGTTTATTTATCTCTGATCCATATCTATGAGTTACTTGTTCGCTCTGGCGCCAACCACTGGGGATCGATCTCGATATAATACTTAATTTGTGTCCATTTTACAGGCCGCCCGGTAACAACTTACGTTCGCCACCCCCTCCAGGTTCAAATCTCACTCCAAGCGATCTTGAAAAGTTGCCAACCCTGAATAAATAGGTAAATAGATCATTAAAATGGACTACTAAATAGAGGAAACCATACAACATTTACTCCCTATTGTAATGTACTCACAAAAAAGCAAAAACACACCGCAACTTCCATCGCAATTTTTTTGAAAAACACCCGCAACATCAAACATTTTAGCCCGCAACAATCACAAAAAAGGCCCGCGAAATCCTGGTGGGACTGGTTATTATATTTTTTACATGTCACCTTACGGGCTCCGTAATATTTGGCATCACCTGTCGCTGTATCCCCGTACACCAGCAGCCACCCCCCGTCGCCGTATACCCATGACGTCACATGTCAACGCCCCCCCACATGTCAACGCCCCCCCACATGTCAACGCCCCATCGCCGTATCCCCATGACGTCACATGCCCCTCCCCCCGGTCTTCTCACCTTTTTAACCCCTGACCCATTTTCATGCCTGTTTTGCAAGCAAATCACTCACACGAGCTCAAAAAAAGTACCCTGCACATAGACTCTAATTTCTTGCGTTGAAGTGGGCAGTGTGCGACAAATTTAGCCACTGGTTGAAAGGTCATGCATTCACAGTGTGGACGGACAACAGCCCACTTACCCACATCATGACTAAACCGAAGCTTGACTCATGTGAACAGAGATGGGTAGCAAAGTTGGCATCATATGAGTTCGATATTAAGTATATTCCTGGCCCTAGAAATGTTGTTGCGGATGCCCTCAGTCGCAAGCCATTTGTAAAACTGACCATTGGCCAGAGGATCTTAAAAGACCCATAGGATAAACTGCTCAGAGAAACAGTCCCAATGTCTAACAATTCAGTGCAGGAAGCTTTCAGATGTTCAAGTTGCCCTGATGATGATGATGATGATGCCACTTATCTGGCCAGAGAGACATGTGTACCAAAGTGTCATGAGAAACATTCGCTTTCTAAAGTGGTAGTTTCTGCTATTCTGGAGACACACAGTGAATGGGAATCTGGAGCTAGAATACATGCTCTAATAAAAGCTAGAGCCTCATACTATTCGTTACTAATAGAAAACAACAAAAATAACCCTAGATTTCTCTTCGCGACCGTGTCAAAACTAATAAGAAATATCAACGACACTAGTTCTAATACAGCACTTACACACTAGTGATGAATTTTTAAACTTTTTAAATAATAAAATAGATAATATCTGACTACAGAGTCACAATACATCACAGCCTAACCTCCAATCCAACCCCAGTAGTATAGGTATTAGTAATACGCTTCCGAAAATATTACTGAGCTGAATAGCTTCGATCCTATATCGCTAAAAGAGCTCACAACACTGATTAATTCATCTAAGTTTACATCATGTATATTCGACCCAGTTCCAACCCGTCTGTTTAAAGACCTACTCCCAGCCATTGCAGGGCCCTTACTTAATATGATTAACTCCTCCCTTAACCTAGGGTATGTGCCCAAACAGTTAAAATGCGCCGTAATTAGACCCTTGATGTTACGGAACAGCTCCGGACCCTTCCCTGTGGGCGTGCCGCTACGTTGTCTGCGTGTCGTTTTGTCCATGTTTGTACTTCCGTGGGTGTGGGTCGTTTGTGAGCGTGTTCGTTAGTTTCACCTGTGCCTTGTCTCGAGGTCACGTTGGTCTGTGAATTCACCCATTTAATGTGTGCGTTCGCGCAGTGTCGTGTGCTCGTCTTTGTCTAAAGTTCCGTGTCAGCGTGAGAGGTGTTTATGTGATGCTCGCGCTCCGCTCGAGTCTGCAATAAATGTTAACTGTTCACCTACAACGTCGTGGTGCCTACCTCCTACACCCGCCGTTACACTTGATTAAAAAAACAGAATCTTGATCCAGAGATTCTAGCCAACTATAGACCAATTTCTAATCTCCCATATATCTCTAAAATTCTAGAAAAAGCAGTTTCCAATCAGTTAAGCCATTATCTCCAATCAAATAGTATCCATGAAAAGTTCCAATCAGGATTTAGACCGAACCACAGCACTGAAACACCTTTACTCAGGGTAGTGAATGATTTACTAATGTCGTCCGATAATGGGCTCGTCTCGTTCCTTATACTGTTAGATCTTAGTGCAGCTTTTGATACTGTAGACCACAACATTTTGCTGGATAGACTAGAAAACAGGGTAGGTATTAGAGAAGTTGCACTCTCTTGGTTTAGATCTTTTTTGACCGTCCGCTTGCAATGTGTAAGTGTTAATAATAAAACCTCTAAATCTGTGCAGGTTAAATATGGTGTCCCACAGGGGACAGTCCTAGGGCCACTTCTATTTACACTGTACATGTTACCCTTAGGCGAGATTATGCATAAACACGACATCAGTTTCCACTCCTATGCAGACGACACTCAACTATATTTATCGGCAAAACCCGATGATTTAGGTGTAAACAGTAAAATCCAGAAGTGTGTAGAAGAGATAAAACATTGGATGGCGTGTAACTTTCTAGCACTAAATCCGGATAAAACAGAGCTAATAATAGTCTGAGGCAGCGAGAGACAAGATATGTAATGCAGCATTGAATCTACATTCATTTACTATAACCCCCAGTGCAGAGGTAAAGAACTTAGGCCTCACAATAGACCCAGATCTCTCGTTCGATACACACATTAATAATATAACTAGGGTAGCGTTCATTCACTTACGCAACATAGCTAAAATTAGAAACATATTAAATACTAGTGATACGGAAAAACTAATCCATGCATTCATACCCTCTCGTCTAGATTATTGCAACAATCTTCTAGCTGGATGTTCTGGTAAATCAATAAACAAACTCCAGCTGGTTCAGAACGCAGCAGCGCGAGTTTGAACAAAAACTAAAAAGTTTGATCACATTAACTAGTCCCGTACTATCGTCATTACACTGGCTGCCAATTAGATTCCGTATTGACTATAAAATACTTTTATTAACATATAAAACACTGCATGGCTTAGCTCCAGACTATCTTAGTGAACTTATTGAACATTACAATCCAGTATGTTCACTTCGTTCGCAGGACGCAGGGTTATTAACTGTTCCTAGGATCAAAAAGATCACAGCAGGTGGAAGAGCCTTTTCTTTTAAAGCTCCACAACTGGAATAATCTTCCTGCCTCTACACGGTCTCAATGTTTAAATCTAGACTAAAGACTCATCTGTTTACTTTGGCCTTTGATTAATCTGTTACATATTTACCACATCACATATCTTTCTTCTCCGAGGTGCACCTGGCGGGTAACACTGCAGTCGGAGCCTTCAATACCAGTTTCATCACTCCGACACGGAATGGAAACATGGAGTTCATCACAAGACATTTACAGTGACAATATCAACACCCTGAATTTTCATTCTAGTTACCTTATACTTAGTCTGATTGTGTGATTTGTGTGTGACTTGTGTGTTCGTCTGTATAAATTGATTCTGTGTAATTTGTGTGTTAACGGGCCGCCCAATGGAGGATGGGTTCCCTTTTGAGTCTTGGTCCTCCCAAGGTTTCTTCCTATTCCCCACCATCATAGGGAGTTTTTCCTTGCCACTGTCGCCTTTGGCTTGCTCATTAGGGATTTGGACCATAACATGTGTTGTGAAAAGCGCTATACAAATAAATTTTGATTGATTGATTGATTGATCTGATGTTGATGTCATTCCTTACTCAGAAAGAGAGCTATGAGAGGTCCAACAGTCGGATCCCACCTTGTCTAGAGTGTTGCTCTATGTTGACAGAGGCCGGAGACCATCCAGGCGGGAAAAAGCCAGAGAATCTGTGATGGTTCTGAGGTATCTAATGCACTGGGAGAAATTGGTCACTAGCAGTGGCATTTTGTATAGAGTATGCAAGTATCAAATCTCCAAGAAGAGACAACAATAATTAATCGTCCTAGACTCTTTCAAACAAGAGGTTCTTAAAAGGTGTCCATGATTGTGCGGGACATCAAGGACAATTTAGGACCTTAGCACTAGCTCGACAGAGATTATTTTGGCCCCATATTGATAGAGATGTGCGTGAATATGTCAGGCACTGTCCTAGGTGTGGCAGAAGACAGCAACAAAAAGTCTGTTGATGTGCTTGTGGTCACGGACCATTTTACCAGACTATCACATGCTTTTCCATGTAAAGATCAATCAGCGAAGCAGGTAGCTAAGCAGTTATGGGACAAGTTCTTCTGTGTATATGGATTCCCAGAGCGAATTCATTCAGACCAAGGAGCGTCAATCGAGAGTCAGCTAATTAGTGAATTTTTGAAGGTCGCTGGAGTCAGGAAGTCTCATACCACCCCATACCACCCTATGGGTAATGGCAGCGTTGAGCGCTTTAATAGAACTCTGGGAAATATGATTCGTGCCATTACTCCTGATGCCAAGAAAAACTGGCCAAAACAGCTGCAAACTTTGACGTTCGTATACAACTGCACAGTGCATGAGACAACAGAATACCCAGCTTTCTTCTTGATGTTTAGCAGAGTCCCGCGTCTTCCCATTGATTTAATGTTGAAAAACATCTTGAAAGACCTGAGATCAGCAATTATGATTCTTATGTCAAATCACTGTCTAAAGACCTTGAGGATGCTATGTTGAGCGCTCAACAGCATGCGGATAAAGAACATCATCGTCAACAGCTAAACTACAATCGTCATGTGAAGGGATCACAGATCACTGTTGGTGACAGAGTTCTGGTTGCAAACAAGAGAGAACGAGGGAAGCGTAAAACTGCAGATAGGTGGGAATCCACAGTCTACACTGTCGTCAGTGTTAATGAATCAACCCACACTTTCAGAATTCATAATCCTATAACAGGTCAAGACAGAGTTGTTCACCGTAACTTGCTGATGCTTGCAAATTTTCTGCTGTTGATTATGGATTCAGTTTTGGATGCTTCCTTTGTTGAATCACAATCAGCATAGTCACATGGTCTCACTGATGTGGATGAATGTCTGCCTGGACATTCCGCTGAAGACACGTGCACAAGAGTTCAATACTGGGTATCTGGTTTACCTTGTAGTGAGGACAATGTGAGCAATATTGCAAATATTGAAGCTCTATCTACAAAATACCCAGATCTGAGTCAGCCACACAGAGAACAGAAAACAGATCAGTTCAGCCATGATACCGGATCTGAATCTGCCAGGTCTGGTAACCTTGGCCATGCACACACTGGTAAACATTGGACAAAAACTTGTTAGTTCAAGTTCAGAACATGAGGTCAGGTCGCGTGTGGGTCGATTAGTTAAGCCAGTTAATCGCTTGATCAGTAATATGTCACAGAAGGTAGCTGACAGAGACAGTGTTCAAATGAGCTAGTCCTAGATGAGAGCTTATAGTTCACAATAGAGGGTAGCTTTAAATTCTTTTTTTTCTTTTCTCTGATGATTCTATATTGATTGGTTGGCACAATACACCACATCTTTTTCTTTTGTTATAGCCGAGTAGTGGGACAAGGTCTTTCTTGGATGTAGGCTGCATCCTGCTTCCAGAAAATGGTTGAGAATTTGGCACCATTCTCTTCCCTTTTTCATCCCTGTTGGGATACTCTTTTGAGTTGGAAGTCTGTGAGTCACCTGTGTCCAATGTGAATATATATATTTATTTATTTATTTATTTTTATGTTAATTTTGTACCTGTAGTAACCCAAGGAATGTGTGCTCATTTTGGTAAAAATCAGTGAGGGAGAGTGTAACAGGGTTAAAATTAACAATATAGTGAGTTTCACCAAAATGGCTTCATTATTATAAAAAGGTTTATTATAACGGTTCTGGGAAGCTTTTCTCTTCTCGCTCTGACGTCACTGCAGACTGTGTCCCTTTGCTGTTACCGTACCTCTATCAGACGAGTGAGAGCTCTGGGATGGACGGTGTGTAGCTGCTGCAGTTTCTCATTAATATATAATATAATTTAGTTAATACCTAGCTAAAAGCTATAAAACACTTTTCTAATACATTTTATAAACATATTGTGCCTTTTTAGTGAGTAGATTTAATTAAGAAAATTAACTTTGAGAAAGTTAACTTTGCTATTGTCACGTAGGGCTACGCCCCCTCTCCTAGCTGTCACTCGTTTCCCCTGTTCCCTTGTGTCCGTGTTGTTCTTACCCGTTGTTACCGCCCTGCTTGTCTGTTGCCCTGGTTTCCCATTGTCTTCCACGCCCATGTCATCAGTGTTGTCACCTGGTCCTTGTCTAGTTTCCTGTATATTAGTCCCTGTGTCTCCCATGTCTGGATCGGTCATTTTGTTCATACCTGTTCATTGTGATTACTGCCGTTTGTAAGTTTGCGCTTTTGTGTTACCCGTCATTCGTATGTTTTCCCTGTCCTTCCTTAGTTATCCTGCCTTGTTGTGTTCCTTGTCTGTTAGTATGCCTGTGTACATTTCATGTTCGGATTGCCCTCCCATTATGACCCGTGCCCGGTATTTCAACTCTGCTTTTGGAATTCTATTTAATAAATCTCGCTCTCCTCAGCGTTTGTGTCCGCCTCCCTGCTCTGCACTACGCAGAACGTTACAGCTATATTGTCAACGCACGTGCTGCAGTTACCTGAGCCAGGTTGGTTGGCTAACATGCCTTTGTTGGCGAAAGTTGATTAAACGCATCATTTCTGATATTTTTATTACCCAGCTTGTGAAGTCTGCAGCCGTCTAATGCAAGAGGAGATAAATGCATGTTAAAGTGTTACATTTTGTCAATTTTCCCTCCACAATTGTGTAGTGTGTGTGTTTTACAACATGTTCATTCTGTGTGCATTAAGAAAATGCTTTTCATCTGTAATTTCAGTATTTAGTAAGAACAATCTATGCGATCGCACATGTTTTGTACAGCTATGCGGAGTACATTAGCAGACGACTGAGAGCTCTGGGATGGACGCTTGTGAGGTCTGCAGCCATCTTATGCAAGAGGAGATAAACGCATGATAAAATCTGTTTCAGAATAAACAGTGGAAAGCAAGCCCCTGTGTCCGACTGCTTCAGTGACCAAACAGTGGTCGTTACACAATACCAAATCCCACATCTAGAACCATTCAACCCTTATTTCACATATAAAGTAATAATTAAATGTAATACCTTTGATCTCATATAATCAGTTTTTAACAAAAGTTTCTAACTCCTTCACAGTTAATCTGACATGAACTTAAATAAATATGAATCCAAGCAGACAATCTACTATGTAGTCTGTATTGATTCATTTCAAATTGTGTTTTACAGAGCAATGTACAGACTACACAGTATAACCATACAAAAAACCCAACATAACCTATGGTTGATCTTCAAGTGGACTTGATAGAACTCTAAATAATCTGCTTGAAGCCGGTATACTGGGTGAGATAGAGAGAGATCAAAGATAACCTTCTCAACCAGACTGATTTCTATCAAAGCAGCCTGGAGTGAAGTGCACTTCCTAAAATCCTGTGCTTTTCAGGACACGTTTTTTCAGGCAAATTGAACTGGCCCTTCAGTAAGATGATCCAAATAACTAGTAAACTACACTGTGAGAAGTGCAGCACAGCCTATTCCACTCTTAGCTCAAGTAGAACCTGGAGGAAATGGTGAGAGCTGGAGCTCTAACATCTGTGTGTTATTTACATGCATACCTGAGCACTCAGATTAGTTACCTTTTAAGATATTAAATCATGAAGAAATACAGCTGATTGATTGTTTAGATCCTTTAGGTCATGCTTCACTTTACTCTAATTTCCTTCTATTAAAAGGCTTCTCACACTCCCAGTGAAAACCCTGTTTTTAGAGTTTTTTATGTCAATTCTGAGCCCGACTTAACGCACTCCAAGCGTGCGAGATATAACAGGTGGATCTGCTGTGGCTAGGGATGAGCGTCTCAGAGGAGTTTAGGAACTGTCCTGTGCTCTGTCTCACGGAGACCTGGCTGAACGAGAGCATGCCGGACTCAGCCTTCCAGCTCGACGGACTGCAGCTCTTCCGGGCGGACCGTGACCAGCGGTCGGGGAAATCACGTGGAGGCGGCGTTTGTGTCCACCTAAACAAAGGTTGGTGCATGAACTGTGTGATTTTCTTAAGATGATGGCGCCGAGGATGGCAGCCATGGTGACAAGCTCCTCCATGTTGTGTTTGTTTTTGTTAATTATTGTTGTCTATTGTATGTCAAACTCGGTCAGCTGGAACAGAGAACGGTTACTAACCATGAGAGACAACATTTCTCCTGACTTTATGCCATAATTTATTCAAGTACCTTCAGAGTGTGTGGAAATATTAACAACTGCCGTGCTGACGCTGCTTGGACTAGCAAGGAGACGCTGGAGGTGCAGACGAAGGGTCAGAAGTGCGGGCGCGCTCGTACGTCTCAGGCGGCGCGGGCCTCGCACACCTCTACTGTCATTATTCCTCTCCAACCTCCCATCTCTCAGCAACAAAACTGAGGAACTACTCCTGCTCCACCAGACCAACAAGGACTTCTCCTCTGCGAAGCGGGAAGAGCAGGGGAGGAGGAATCTGCTTCTACATCAACGAGCGCTGGTGTAAAGACACTACTGTACTGTTAACATCATGCTCTCCTCATCTGGAGTCTCTCTTCATTGACTGTCAGCCGTTTTACTCTCCCAGAGAATTCAGCTTCTTCATTACGGCCAGCGTGTACATTTCGCCGAGCGCTGTTATAATATCCTACTTGGAACTAGATTATCACCCTAGGCGGATTGATGTGCACTGGTTGAGCAGCACGGTGGCTGTGGTATGTCTGTGTCAGTCCGCGTTGATGTCAGCAATAAAAGATGTTTGTTCAGTTACCTCTCGGCATATCATTATTAGTATAACGAATAACACTTCAAGCGCGTGCACCAGCGACGCGCAGAGACAGCTGCCCGAACAGATAATGGAACTAGAGAGAGATCATCCAGACTCATCTGAACAGATAATGAAACTAGAGAGAGATCATCCAGACTCGCTGCTGATCATCCTGGGGGACTTTAACAGCGCTAACCTCACGAAGGAGATGCCCAAATACAGGCAACACGTCGCGTCTGCTACACTTGAAGGCAACACGCTGGACAAATGCTACACAAGCATCAAGAATGCCTATCGCGCTGTGGCATGCGCTGCTCTCGGGCTCTCCTATCACAGCCTCGTTCACCTCATTCCCACGTACCGGCAGAAACTTAAAACCAACAAGCTGGCCGTTACAACAGTGAAGAGGTGGACCAGTGGAGACATAGACAAGCTGCAGGGCTGCTTCACATCCACAAACTGGGCTGTGTTTGAGGAGGCGACAGACGGACTGGACGAATAAATTAATTTCATCGATAAATTCATCAACAGCAACACAGTTTATTGAAACCCTCCCTGATTTAACTGCTTTGGCCCACTCGCCATCCGATCCAGAGGAGTTAGATAGTCTAACCGACTGCATAGAGAATACCTGCAGATCAGCTCTAGATATAGTAGCTCCACTAAAATATAAAAAGGCTAGATCCAAAAAGCTCGCCCCATGGTACACTGACCAAACTAGAAACTTAAAACAAATAGCACGTAAATTAGAGCGTAAATGGCGATCTACTAAGTTGGAAGTATTCTACTGTGCCTGGAAGGATAGCATCATTGACTACAAACGGGCACTCACTAAAGCACGCTCAGCATACTTAGCCTCACTGATAGAGAAAAATAAAAACAATCCTAGATTTCTTTTTAATACTATTTCCAAACTTACAAAAAATCAAGCAGGCACAGAACCTCAGATTCCAGTAAACCTCACTAGTAATGTATTTATAGATTTCTTTGATAATAAAATAGAGAATATTAGACAGAATATAAAACCTTTTATTAGCGATACAACTGGTATGTCATCTGGTTTGGTTGATATTGATTTAAATTACATACTGGGAGAAAAGCTTGATGCTTTTCATCCACTCCCACAATCAGAATTAGAGAAAATAAATTAAATTGTGCTACCTGCACACTAGACTCGGTTCCCTCAAAGTTATGTTGTGATTTTGGGTTTTTGCTTAGCACTAGCATTAGCAACAATATATTTTGCTTACCCTTTAAACATAATATAGGAATTAAATGTAACTATTGTTTTAGATGTGTCCGAGCCGTGAACCCTAAAGAGGGACCTTAGTAAATCATGATGCGTAAGGAGTTTAAACGAGAAGAGGATTGCTCAAGCAGAAGTGGTGACCTAACAATGCTGACACGGGTGAAATATGAATTTATGACATCCTGATGTATGGTGACCATATGGTGACCTCGGGTCGAGCAAATAGTCCAGAGACAGGAACCATATGTTGGGTTTGCAGAAGAAAAAGAGAGAAGTCTTGTTTGTTTGAATAACAATACCATGTAAGGTATAGAAGAAGATCTGAGCATTTTAGGGGTGGGGAAATAGTATATAAAGACTGCTTGCACACACACTTCTTGGATATCTCTGATGTAAATGTTAGAATGTGTGAGATCCCCAGAGATATCTCTGTTTTAATAAAGGCCTTTTTGGTATTGCTATAATTTTAGTATGGTTGTTCCTGCTATCTCCTTCCCATCAAACGAATGCGCTGGGCTAAAGTGGTAGGTAGAAGTTTAAAGCCCCAACAGTTATTAAAAGAGGTATTACCAGCGGTAACTGAACCTCTTCTAACTATAGTTAACTCATCCATTACAATAGGTCACATGCCCAAATCATGTAAATTAGCAGTTATTAAACCTCTGATCAAGAAATCTTGATCCGACTGTGCTATATAATTATAGACCCATTTCAAACACATCATTTATATCTAAGATCATAGAAAAAAAAAATTGCTGTTGCCCAGCAATTATGCCTATTTCTGCATAGGAATCACATATTTGAAAAGTTCCAATCTGGTTTTAGGCCCCATCACAGTACTGAAACAGCATTAGTTAAAGTAACAAATGATCTCCTCCTTGCTTCAGATCAAGGCTATATATCACTGTTAGTGCTTCTTGATCTTAGTGCAGCTTTTGACACAATTGATCATAGGATCTTGCTAGAAAGGTTAGAACGCTGGGTTGGAGTCTCAGGCACAGCCCTTTCATGGTTTTATTCTTACTTAACAAATCACTATCAGTTTGTAGAGCTCAATAATATTCCATCTAAACGTACAAAAGTTAAATATGGGGTCCCGCAAGGCTCCATTTTAGGACCACTATTATTTACATTATATATGCTACCATTGGGCACAGTTATAAACAAACATGGTGTCAATTTTCACTGCTATGCAGATGACACTCAACTTTACATATCAGCCAAACCTGATGACAAACTCAGTTTAAGAAAAATTGAGGCCTGTTTAAGAGATATTAAATGCTGGATGTCTCTAAACTTCCTCCAACTTAATGAGGACAAAACAGAAGTTCTCCTCCTGGGCCCTAAGGCCTCAAAACAGAAAATGCCAGATCTAATGCTTAATCTCGCAGACTACCCCATTACACCTGGCACAGTAGCCAAAAACCTAGGCGTCATACTCGACTCTGACCTATCATTTGATAAATACATAGATAATACTACTAGGATAGCTTTTCTACATCTCCGCAACATTGCTAAGTTAAGAAATTATTATCACAGGATGATGCGGAAAAATTGGTGCACGCCTTTGTTAGCTCCAGATTAGACTACTGTAACTCACTACTGTCAGGATGTTCAAATAGGAATTTAAATAAACTTCAAATAGTTCAAAATGGCGCAGCCAAGGTTCTGACCAGAACTAGAAAATTTCAGCATATCAGTCCAGTTCTATCAGCCCTGCATTGGCTCCCAGTTAAATTCCATATTGATTAAAAAATTCTTTTATTAACTTATAAAGCATTGCACGGGCTTGCTCTTGAATACCTTCAGGAACTTATTTCCTATTATGAACCCCCACGTCCACTAAGATCACAAGGTGCTGGTCTTTTATTAGTTCCAAAAATTAACAAGGTAACAGCAGGGGAAAGAGCCTTTTCTTGTAAGGCCCCCCAGCTTTGGATTAATCTTCCTAAATGCGTCCAGGACTCTGACACAGTCACAATTTTTAAGTCTAGGTTGAAAACCCACTTATTTAGTTTAGCAATTTATAATTAATATCCCCCTTAGATAAAGGTACAGATCCAGGGGTTCATAGACGAAGGGTTTTATGGTAGACTGGGGTGCTGGTGCTGTCATCTTGTCACTGCTCGTGGTCACTCAAGTTTGTTGACAGTGCAGTGGATGGATGCCATTGTCTCAGAATGCCCCCAAGCCTATGTTACCTTCAGGTTCTGCCTTTCTTAGCTAGGCTGTAATAATTTAACTTAATGCCGGAGTTGCTGCCACACTCCAGAAATGTTTATAATTTGATTTCACCTGTCCTGTATATGTCCTCATACAGAGCTAATTTTCCCTGTATCATTTCTCCACATGGCTGCCCGCCTGCTTGAGGAATAATGAGATGAGGAGAGACAAGCGATCCATCCTGGGCCGGCCACCTCCTGCCTAACCGGATGCCTACACCATGATGGACATTATTACATCTTTTTCCTTTTCTTTCTCTTCTTTCTGTCTAAATTGTTGTTGTTGTCATGGTGACTGGTGTCGGCCAGAGGAGGATGGGTTCCCCCCCTGAGTCTTGGTTCCTCTCAAGGTTTCTTCCTCATGCAAAAAAAACTAGGGAGTTTTTTCCTTGCCACTGTCGCCTTTGGCTTGCTCACTGGGGGCTAGGACTCGGCACTTGTAAAGCTGCTTTGTGACAACAACTGTTGTAAAAAGCGCTATATAAATAAAATTTGATTGATTGATTGATTGAATACACAGACGCTGTGACGTCATACATAAGCTTCTGTGAAGACAGCTGTATTTCAACCAGGACACGTGTAACAGCAAACCCTGGTTTTCTATAGAACTGAAACAGCTTAGGCGAGAGAAGGAGGCCGCGTTCTGGAGTGGAGACAGAGCTGTCTACAAAAAAGCCAAGTACAGACTTCCAAGTACAGGAGAAAGGGGTAAAAGCAGCAAAAAGAAAGTTCCCAGAGCAGCTGAATAACCACATCACAGCTAACGACCCATCATCAGCCTGGAACAGTCTTCAGCTTCTCACTGGCTACAAGGTGAGAAAAACCCCCCTCCTCCTGAACGACCGACAGTTCACCAACTACCTGAACGAGTTCTTCTGCAGATTTCAAACAATAAGACAATCAGCCCCCCCAATCAATCTCACCCCACCATCAACCCCCCTCCACCCCCAGCTTGTCTCACCATCAGCTTGCAGGACGTCCACAGGCTCTTCAGCAGACAGAAGGTGAGGAAAGCCCTGGGACCTGATTCAGTCTCTCCATCCATCCTAAAACACTGCTGTGAGCAACTAGCACCAATCTTCACCAGCATCTTCAACAGATCACTGGAGCTCCGTTGTGTTCCAGCTTGCTTCAAGATCTCCACCATCATCCCAGTCCCTAAGAAACCAACCATCACTGGACTTAATGATTACAGACCTGTCGCCCTGACATCTGTAGTCATGAAGGTCTTTGAACGCCTGGTCTTAGCCGACCTAAAGACCATCACAGACCCCCTGCTGGACCCCCTGCAGTTTGCTTACAGAGCTAACAGATCTGTTGATGACGTGGTCAACCTAACTCTCCACTTCATCCTTCAGCACCTGGACAGACCTGGAACCTACGCTCGGGTTGTGTTTGTGGACTTTAGCTCGGCTTTCAACACTGTTGTGCCGCAGCTACTTCAAAGCAAACTCTCCCAGCTGTCAGTGCCGGACTCCATGTGTCAGTGGATCATAAACTCCTTAACAGTCAGGAGACAGTATGTGCGGCTGGGGAAACACTCCTCAGACCTTCGTACACTCAGCACTGGAGTTCCACAAGGGTGTGTTCTCTCACCCCTTCTCTTCAGCCTTTACACCAACGACTGTGTCTCCAAGGGACCAGCTGTAAAGCTCCTGCGGATGATTCCACCCTGGTGGGCCTCATAGCCAATGGTGATGACTCTGCTTACAGAAAGGAGGTTGATCAGCTGGTGTTCTGGTGCAGCGACAACCACCTGCTGCTAAACACAGACAAGACTGTAGAGATGGTGCTGGATTTCTGACGCAACCCACCCCCTGTATCCCCCCTCTACATCAATGGCTCTGCAGTTTCCACTGTAGAGTCACTCAAGTTCCTGGGCACCACCATATCCAGGGACCTGAAGTGGGAGAGGAACACCGTCAATATCACCAAGAAAGCTCAGCAGAGAATGTTCTTCTTAAGACAGCTCAGGAAATTTGACCTGCCGCAGACCCTGATGATCCAGTTCTATAGAGCGATCATCGAGTCCATCCTCACCTCATCCATAACCACCTGGTTTGGTTCCTCTACCTCACAAGAAAGAGCCAGACTCCAGCGCATCATCAGATCAGCAGAGAAGATCATTGGATGTAACCTGCCAACACTTCAGGAGATCCACCCCAGCAGGGTGAGGAAGCGCGCTCACAAAATTATGACTGACCCCTCACATCCTGCACATCACCTCTTCCAGACTCTCCCCACTGGTAGAAGATTAAGGACCATCAAAACCAGCACAACACGACATGCTAACAGCTTCTTTCCCAGAGCTGTAGCTCTCCTCAACCACACTGGACTCCTCTGAGTCTTTAAACCAAATGGACTTAACTGCACTGAACAGGACATGTCGCTCACTTGCATACAATGTTAATATCATCCGCAACATCTACAACATTATTAAACATAAACCTACCTCAGGAACATCTGGATACATATATATTCATACTCACATATCCATACTCACATGTGTACAGTACAGATTTAATATTTTACATTTTATATTGTCTTATGTCTTTTTGTCTACGCTCTTTTTTTCTAGTACTAACTACATTCCACAGTCTATTTATTGTTTATTGTACCTTTAGAGTTATGTTGTCAACAGTGTGAACCTGTTACATGTCATACATGTGTTGCTCTCACCAAGACAAATTCCTAGTATGTTTAACATACCTGGTGAAATAAAGAGATTCTGATTCAAACAGTATTTGTTCTGAAGCAACAGAACAGCTTACTGTGAAGTGTCAACCACATTATCTGCCTCGCGAGTTTACAGCGGTGTTTATCATAGCTGAATACGTAGCACCAGATGCTAACACTAACTATGTGCTGAAGGAGCTACACGACAACATCAGCTAACTTCAGCACAAGCATCCGGAAGCATTTTATGTGGTGGCTGGGGACTGATGGGACAACATCAGCACATAAATATCCCAACGAGGGGGAACAACACTCTCGACCGGGTTTACACCAGCCAGAGAGACGCATACAAATCCATGCCCCGCCCCCACCTAGGCCTCTCCGACCACATCTCCGTCATGCTCGTCACTGCTCACCACCTCCCCGCTGCGACGCTCCAGACCCACACAGAAGACCATCACTGTGTGGCCCAGCGATGCAGGCGCTGTGCTGCGGGACTACTTCAGCTGCACAGACTGGCAGGTCTTCAGGGAGGTTAGGGTTAGGGTGAGAATAAAGGAGAGCTGGATCTGGCGGAGAGCTGGATCTGGAGGAGTACTCATCTGCTGTGCTCGGGTACATCAGCAAGTGTGTGGAGGACGTAACCACAACCAAGACTGTGACCTGCTACCCGAACCAGAAACCCTGGCTGAATTCAGAGGAGCGCTCTCTGCTGAAAGCCAGGGATGCTGCCTTCAGGTCTGGCGACTCACATGTCCTCAGGAGGGCAAGAAGAGAGCTGACCGCAGGTGTAGGAGGGCAAAAACTGCATATGCTCAGAGGATCCAGGGACATTTCTCCTCCCAAGATCCACGGCGCATGTGGCGGGGCATAAAGTGCATCACGGACTACAAAACAAGAGATGCACAAGGCCCCAGAGACCCCTCTCTGCCTGAGGCTCTAAATAAATTCTATGCCCACTTTGAAGACCTCAACACACCCCCCAGCACCAGACTCACCACATCACCCAGAGAAGAGCCCTTCAGCGTGACCCCAGCAGAAGTACGGAGGACCCCTAAAAGGATCAACCCCCGGAAAGCTGCTGGCCCGGACAACATCCCCGGACGGGTGTCCCCACCTGTCTGAAGACTGCCATCATCCCGGTCCCCAAGAGCTCTGCAGTGACAAGTCTGAATGACTACCGGCCTGTAGCCCTCACGCCGATAGCAGGGTTGCCAACTCTCACGCATTGAGAGTGAGACACACGCATTTGACTGTCTTCACACGCTCACATGCCACACGTCCGATTTCTCACGCCGAGGTTTATTTACCTCTGATTCACATCTATGATTCAATGAGTTACTAGTTTGCTCTGGCGACAACCACTGGCGATCGATTGATCGCGATATAATACTTAATTTGTGTCCATTTCACACCCCCCCACCCCGGTAACAATTTACATTCGCCAAACCCCCCCCGACCCCCCCCCCCAAATCTCACTCCACTTCAAATCTCATTCCAAGAGATCTTGAAAAGTTGGCAACCCTGCGATAGTCACCAAATGCTTAGAGAGACTGGTTATGACCCACATCAAAGCCACTATTGACGTCACTGGGGACCCACACCAGTATGCCTACAGAACAAACCAATCCACAGAGGACGCCATCTCCTCTGTGGTCCACACACCCTCACCCACCTGGAGCAGAGGGATTCCTATGTCCGTTTGCTCTTTGTGGACTTCACATCCGCCTTCAACACCATGATTCCACAGACCCTGGTCAACAAACTCTACACACTTGGACTGAGCTCTTCACTCTGCAACTGGGTCCTGGACTTCCTCACCAACAGGCCACAGTCTGTGAGGATCCACAACATCTCCTCCTCCACCATCACCCTCAGCACAGGCTCCCCTCAGGGCTGCGTGTTGAGCCCCCTCCTGTTCACGCTGCTCACACATGACTGCTCAGCCATTCATCCGGGCTGTTATATTGTGAAGTTTGCAGATGACACGGCAGTGATTGGACGCATCACAAACAATGATGAGTCCGGCTACAGGCAGGAGGTGGAACACCTGGAGGGTTGGAGCAGACAGAACAACCTCTGCATCAACGTGAAGAAGATGAAGGAGATGATTGTGGACTTCAGAAGGGGTGAACAGACCCACTCCCCTCTGCATGTTGGAGGACTTGCTGTGGAAGTGGTTTCCAGCTACAGGTATTTGGGTGTGGACCTGGGTAACAACCTCAGCTGGAGCAACAACACCTCCAGTCTGGTCAGGAAAGCTCATCAGCGGCTCTACTTCCTCAGGCAGCTGAGACGAGCTGGACTCAGGAGCTCAATTCTCCTCTCCTTCTACAGATGTGTGGTGGAGAGCGTACTGTGCTCTGATATCAACGTGTGGCATGGAAGCTGCTCGGCTGCAGACAGGAAAGCTCTGCAGAGGGTGGTGAAGGCTGCACAGAGGACTGTTGGAGTCAGCCTCCCCACCACCACAGACATCTACACCTCCAGATGCAGGAGGAGGGCCGCCTGCATCATGAAGGACCCCACCCACCCAACACACTCACTTTTTGTCCTGCACCCCTCAGGCAGGAGGCTGCGGAGCATTAAGTGCAGAACTTCCCGTCTGAGGAACAGCTTCATCCCGGAAGCTGTCAGACTCACAAACTCTAAATGAGAACCAGCACTCAGTTGGTCTCTGTGACAATCTGCACTTTACACAAGGATACTTTACCCACAGTCACTTTTATCTTTTTTTTACACTAGATTTATTTGTTATTACAGATTTATTTTTATTCTACTTATACTATTTTATTTTTATTCTATTCAATTTTTATTATATTGCTGCTATTGAGGTAAAAATCGGGACCTTGGGTTCTAAATTTTGTTCCACCTCATGTACCACATGTGATGTGAATGACAATCAAGTCTCATTGAATCCTATACACTAGTCAGGTTTACATTAATAGAGTAGAACACAGATTTCTGCTTCATCGGATGCTAGTCAAACTTTAGTTATATAAGTCATAGTACAAGTCTCTCCAACACAGGCTGATAAATGCACTTTATTGAGCCACACTACAGACTTGAATATGTTTGTCCACTCAAATGCATCTGATTCAGCTAATGGAGGTCTTGATCAATAAGAAGTCAATTAGACATGTTGGGGTAGAAAAATCTAAAGAACTGTGGCTTTCATGGCCTAAAGTTAAATATCACTATTTAATCAGGTGCAGGGTCTCATCAAGATCAACCCCTTTATATTAATCTATGGCCATAAAGCATGTAAGATCTTTGGAGAACATTAGCAGCAGGACCTACTCATCACTGCCAAACTCAGTCCACCTTTGTTCGCCATTACAGAAGTACAGAAGAGAAGAACAGAAGAGTCAGATGTCAGCCACAAGTATGGATGTGCTGACTGGAAGAGTCTAGATGAGCATCTCTGTGGAATTCTATGCACTTTATCACCAAATAACTACAAAATGTTTGAATTTTATTAGCACTTTGGACTATGATCAATTCAATAGCACAGGTACGTTGTTTCTATTGGGGGTGCTTATATATCCAAGTCACTTGTATATATATAGTATATACAGTATTATATATATATATATATATATATATATATATATATATATATATATACCATAACATTTAAACCATCTGCCTTGACTCCACAAAACATCTCACAGTGTCCCATGGTTTGTGGCACCAAGATGCATCAGATCCTTTAAGTCCTGTAGGTTATGAAGTCAGGTATCCATGGATTGGACTACTACATGCCACAGATGCTTGACTGAAATGAGATCTGGAGATCTGGAGGCCAATCCAATACCTTGAAGTCTTTGGCTATTTTCACACAGCGTGTAAAAGTGACCCAAATCTGAACTTTTCCTCCATATGACACAGATTTTTCATTTGAATGGTGGTGTGACCAGCAAAAAAGTTATTCTGAATTTGTATTCTGAATTGGACACTTTCATAGACCCTGTGGTACAGAAATCCCACACATTTCCAGGATGCAGCAACGTGATTAAATCCAAACAAGCAGATTGGAATTCATGTGACTTTTCTGTCAATCCAATTTGTCATTCATCATCATTTCAAGCTGCTGGGAAAGAAGGATCGATAACCACAGTGTACTCCAGATCCTCACCACACAAGACCCATCATTTATATATTGGCCCTCTTTCATCACAACACTTTAATGATCATTTACTTCTGAATTTGCACCAGGTCTCCACTGCAGACTGACATGAGCATGAGCAATGAGTTATTATTTTTAATTATTCTATTTCACATTATAAAACAAGCATTATACTGACACCTAGTAGCCACTGTGTTTCAGGTGTTCTGTTCTAAGTTTATGGTAAACATGGCTGCCTCCATGTACCTGTTCTATGAAGTATAAACTTTTGATTTATGTCAAATGAACTGCACTTTACAGATACATGAATAAAATATTACTTTCATAAATATTGTTGACTGCTTTTTGCTGGTACAAAAGTACTTGCTGCTTTGGCTTTAGGCTAGTGGCTGTTACTGTTGACCCCATTTGGATTGTTCTGAGTGTGTTACATTCATTTGTGCATGTTAATCAAAGGGCAGGAATTGTTCAGACTAATGATATAGGTCAAATTAAACATTAAGAGGAGTACATGTAGTGGGGGGGGGGGGTGCAGTGCTAGCCGTCTTGGACCATCTTTTTTTTTTTTTTTTAATGGCCCACCTCCACCCCCCCATCTTTGGAGGACAACTTTGTTTTAATGTACAGTTCAAATGACAATTATAGCAATTATAACAATATGCAAAGTGATAATTATTGGGGTTAGATGGACCAAGAAAAGAGGGGGAGAGAAAGAATAAAAAGGGAAAAGACAGAAGGGCAGGGGAAAAATAAATAAATAAATAAATAATAATAATTATATATAAAGAAAAAGAAAAAAAACCAACCAGCTCGAATGCCCACAGCAAAGTAAAGCAGAAAGTGTACCAAAGACATTTAGCACAAATGACGTGATGTATGTGTGAGTGTGTGTTTATGTGTAACCTAGTTGTGCAACATAGGATAAATGTACGGAATGTACTTACCAGCAAGGATAGAAAGCTGCGACAACATTCCCCCAGATGCCAGAGGTAGGCAGAGAAAGACCCGGGAATCCCCCCCCCCCCCAGGAGCCGTGGAGCCCCAGGGCAGCACTTCCCAGTGACCCTCGCATGCCCGCCCCCACAGGCGGGAGAGTGAGAACCCCGAACAGCACCCCCCACAGCCAAGGAGTGCAGGTCCAGGGGAACCAGAGGAAACAGAGCCCGCAGTCCCCCCGGAGTCGACCCCCAGCCACCAACCGGCCACCCGGGAGTTGTGGCCCCAGCCAGCCTCCCTGACTAGCTAATGGAACTGATCAGTGGGAACCAAAGAGAATTAAATTCCTCCAACTGGTCTTTAGAGGAAGCAGAAATTCTCTCCAGACAGATGTGATCAAGTAATACGTTTTTGTAATGAGTAATATGCAGGTCCTTTTTTGCTTTCCAATTGATAAGAATGGTTTTCTTGGCGATGCATAGGGCAGCGAGAACTATGTGTGATGTGTTTGCCTCTGTAGTCAGTTCACTGCCGTCTCCTAGGATGCACAGTCTGGGTGAAGTTGGGATGTAGCATTTAAACCACATGGACAATTCTACACATACCTTCTGCCAGAATTCCTGGACAGGCCTACAGTCCCATATAGCATGCATATAGTTATCAATTATATTGCCTGTACAGTGGGTGCATATGTTTGATTGTGCTAGGCCCATTTGGAACATCCTTTGTCCTGTATAGTGTGTTCTATGAAGGACTTTGTATTGTATAAGTTGTAAGTTGGGGCTTTTACTTATTTTGAAAATATTTGTGCATACGTCTGTCCAAAAATGTTGATCTGGATTAATAGATAGATCTCGTTCCCATTTGGCTATTGGAAGGGATATTGAATCATCAAATTTTAACAATAATTTATACAGTTTTGATAATAATTTAGGAGTATCTAGATTTAAAAATTCAGTTACCCATGCTGATATTTCTAAATTCAGTTGATTGCGGTTAAATCTCTGTTGAATGATGGATTTTAATTGTTGATATTCAAGAAATCTACTGTTATTTATACCATACTCTGATATAAGTTCCTGAAATGTGACAAAGTTTCCATTTTTAATAATATGTTCTAAATTTTTTATTCCCTTATCATGCCATGATGTGAAATACTTAATACTTTCTTGTTCTGACAGATGTCTGGATTGTTCCAGATGGGTGTTAGTTTGCATGGGATGAGTGGAGACCGAGTTAATGTAAGGAATTCCCACCAGGCTGTCAGTGAAGTATTTATACTAAGGCTTTTAAAACAGTCCTGACGCTTAATATTAGGGCTAATGTAAGGGAGGTCTGAGAGTTTTAATTTCCCGCAGAATGCTTGTTCTAGGTCCAACCATGGGCTGTTTATTAAGTTGTATTTGTTCCATT
The DNA here is from genome assembly GCF_052324685.1 of Brachyhypopomus gauderio. NCBI lineage: Eukaryota > Metazoa > Chordata > Actinopteri > Gymnotiformes > Hypopomidae > Brachyhypopomus > Brachyhypopomus gauderio. The sequence goes on along the minus strand of NC_135221.1, from coordinate 23,488,810 downwards.
TCAAAATGTACTGTAGTCTATTGGCTAAGAAATATTGATAAAAATTTGGTATTTCTAAGCCACCATTGAGTTTTGGCTTTTGCAAGGTTTTCAGACTTATTCTTGATGGCTTGTTTTTCCATAGGAATTTCAAGATGTTTGAGTCTAAGGATTTAAACCAAGCAGCAGAGGGTTTATTTGGGATTAGTGAGAATAAATAATTGACTTTGGGTAGAACCATCATTTTAATGGTAGCGACTCTCCCTATGAGTGATATAGGTATAGCGTTCCAGCGTGTGAGATCGTCTTCTATTGTTTTTAATAGAGGGATATGATTTAACTGCACTAATTCTAAAAGTTTAGCAGAGACATGTATGCCTAAATATCTAATATTACCTGATTGTAGTGGAGTGGTGGTCGTGTTCTGGAAACTACAATTTATAGGCAAAACTGTTGACTTACCCCAGTTGATGGAGTATTCTGTTATAGAAGAGAAGCTGTCTATAAGTTTGATTGTATTCGTAAGAGAAGCTTGTGTGTTCTGCAGGAAAAGTAATACATCATCTGCGTAAAGACTTATCTTATGGTTTATGGTTCCTGTGTTAATTCCTGTAATATTTGCATTTTGTCGAATTGCTGCTGCTAATGGCTCAATGAAGAGAATGAAAAGTGAGGGTGATAGTGGGCAGCCCTGCCTGGTGCCCCTCTGCAGAGTGAAGCTTTGTGAGGTGATATCGTTTGTCCTAACACGTGCATTAGGAGAGCTATGTAGGGTTTTGATCCAGTTTATGAAGGATGAGCCAAATCCAAATTTGTGTAGAACTGCTAATAAATATTTCCAGTTTACCCGGTCAAATGCTTTTTCTGCATCTAAAGATACAATAGTAGTCTCTATTTTGTTAATTGTGCAGTAGTCTATTATGTTTATTAGTCTGCGTGTATTGTTGGCCGATTGTCTACCCTTGATAAAACCTGTTTGGTCTGGATGTATTATAAGTGGGGTCTTGGACCATCTAAGTGTCTTAGCGGATCCTTTAAGAAGAACAGTCAACGGAGAAGCAATCATACTGAAATTATGTATAAGACGGCTGTAAAAATTTGCTCTAATAATTTGTAATAATATCACTCAGAAGTTGCTGCCACACTCCAGAAATGTTTAAATGTCCTCTGTCCCACATATAATCCCATGCAGAACTCATTTTGTTTCTTTTCTTTTTCCAAATGGCTACCCTCCTATCCGAGAAATACTGAGACGAGGAGAGACGAGCCTTTCCAGAGATCCACCCTGGGCCAGCCACCTCCTGCCTAACCAGCTGTGGATGAAGGATCAACACACTGCCCTGGACCCTCTCACCGCGCCAAATTCTCCCCTGCTACCGACCATCAAGAAGTTTAGGACTACACAGAGAACACATGTAAATAAATACACACAAAGATGAGAATAATTTATCATTCCCATCTTTTCTTTATGTATCTCTCTAACTGTTGTTATGGTGACCGGCATTGGCCAGTGCAGGATGGGTTCCTCTCTTGGTTTCTTCCTCATGCTCTTAGGGAGTTCTTCCTTGCCTTTGAGGTGCCTTGGTTCTGGGTAGCCATGCTATTTGGCAAGCAGAGCTGAGTAGGTGTGCTAACACTGCCACATTCAACATACATATTGTGTATACCGTGACCATGTATGGAGCTGGCAGCTAACAGCATGATTGCAAGGGTTGACACAAATGCCTTCGATTGACGTTAGCGCTTGGGTGAATCCAGAGAGATACGGCAACTGGGTTGCTGGCTGCTTTTCTTCTTCTTGATACCATTCATTTTATTCTTTTATAACTCTGTCAGATTGTCATTTATGCTGCTGTTATTGGTTTGTGTTTGATATAGATATCAGCATTTTAATCATGGATATTTAAGTCTGGGCCTTCCTGGAATTAGCTAACATTATAGTATTAGTAATAGGTATTAAGTAATTCACTATCTTTTGGTATTGTACGTAAGGGGGAGCCACATGACTGAATACTTTGGATGATTCAACGACAAAGAGAGCATTTACTCTTTTAGCCATTGCTTCTTTTGTGTATCTCTGCAGAAGGATGTCAATGCTGTTAACCTCGCACACTAATTGGCCACACGTTGCATGTCTTCTATAGCCAGACCGCATCTTTGATTTGTATGCTGCTCTGGAGCTCTATCTGTGGTTGACTTCCATTCCACTCCATCTTGGTTTCCAGTCTCTGTTTCCAAGGGGGCAGCAGATGTGGCCTATAAATTATATTTTGTAGCTTAGTCATAATTATCTATGGCATGTCAACAGCTAAACCACACATGTCCACAATACCTTCTGGTACTGATGAATGTAAGTTGTGTTGTGAATATTCTTGTAACACTGAAGGCATTAAAAAGGAAGAATCAGTGTGTGTGGGGTAGTGGGAGTGGCTGAGGGTGTGTGTCTGAGGGAGTGGGAGTGGCTGAGGGTGTGTGTGTGGGAGTGGGCGTCTCCCCCCAATGCTGGGACCAGCTCTCCGTGACATTTCTCTCCCAGATGCAGTAAGTCTTCTATCTGCTCAGTGATATTTACCTTTTATTTCACCTCCAGTTGTGATAGATGTCTTGGTATTTAATTGCTTGTCTGTGTGTGGATGAAAGTCTTTTCCTCATCAGGGTTCCCTCGGGCACTTCACACAGCCATATTGTGCCTACTGTAGAATTCTATTACAATATTGTACATCCCCTTAGCAAAAAGAAGTTTATTCAAGTGTACTATGAAATGTTCCAATTTAGTCCGAAAATTTTTTGTCCACTTAAAGTATATGGTCTGTATATATATACTTGCTATACTTATACTGAAGTATACTTAATAAAATGAACTTTAACCTCAAAGAAGAGAAGGAGAAGATAGAGAGGGAGCGGTGACGAGACACCTTGGCTTAAATGCAACTTCGGGGGAATGAAGGAGCAGGCTGAAAACATATCATATGATAACGAGCATAACCGAACGAATCAGCAATGATCCGTTTCCCAAAGATTCCTTAAGAAGCCTGCAGACAGCTGAAACGAATCATTGCTGATTACGCCCCGCGAGTCTAGGACTGACTTGGGTGCCCCTCCTGGTGGTAGAGGGAGTGGCATCCGAGCCTGCCCTGACAAGTTCTCTGTAATTATTTGATTTATTTGAATGTTGAAATTACAAGGTTTTTTTCTTTAAAAATGCTTTGAACTATATGTTCAAAGGCTCTTCATTTCACAGTTTTTACTGAAATGTCACTGAATGTCAATAAAATCAAGGCTCTTATGGCCACAATGCATAACATATGCATCTGCATTATGAGCCGAAAGCAGTTCAAAGCCAGAAGTTCTGGAAAGCTGTACTAGTGTAAAACACTAGTTCAGGTAATTATCCCAGTGCTGGAAAAGGAAAAGATGTAATAATGTCCATCTTGGTGTAGGCTTATCTGGTCAGGCAGTAGGTGGCTGGCACAGGATGGATCACTTGTCTCTCCTCATCTCATTTTTCCACAAGCAGCCATGTGGAGAAAATAAAACAGGGAGAATTAGCGCTGTACGGAGACATATACAGGACAGAAGAAATTATAAACATTTCTGGAGTGTGGCAGCAACTCCGGCATTAAGTTAAATTATTACAGCCTAGCTAAAAAAGACAGAACCAGAAGGTAACATAGACTTGGGGGCATTCTGAGACAATGGCATCCATCCACTGCACTGTCAACAAACTTGAGTGACCACGAGCAGTGACAGGACGACAGCACCAGCGCCCCAGTCTACCGTAAAACCCTTCGTCTATGAACTCCTGGATCTGTACCTTTATCTAAGGGGGAATATTAATTATCAAACACTAAACCAAATAGGTGGGTTTTCAACCTAGACTTAAAGATTGTGACTGTGTCAGAGTTCCGGACGCACTTTGGAAGGTTGTTCCAAAGCTGCGGGGCCTTACAAGAAAAGGCTCCTACTATGGGGGTTCATAGTAGGAAATAAGTTCCTGGAGGTATTTAGGAGCAAGCCCGTGCAGTGCTTTATAAGTTAATAATAGAATTTTAAAATCAATACAGAATTTAACTGGGAGCCAATGCAGGGCTGATAGGACTGGTCTAACATGCTGAAATTTTCTAGTTCTGGTCAGAACTCTAGCTGCGGCATTTTGAACTTTTTGAAGTTTTTTTAAATTGCTATTTGAACATCCTGACAGTAGTGAGTTACAGTAGTCTATTCTAGAGCTAACAAAGGCGTGTACCAATTTTTCTGCATCATCCTGTGATAATGCATTTCTTAACTTGGCAATGTTGCGGAGATGTAGAAAAGCTATCCTAGTAGTATTATCTATGTATTTATCAAATGATAGGTCAGAGTCGAGTATGACACCTAGGTTTTTGGCTACTGTGCCAGGTGTAATGGGGTAGTCTGCAAGATTAAGCATTAGATCTGGAATTTTCTGTCTTGAGGTCTTAGGGCCCAGGAGGAGAACTTCTGTTTAGATCACAACAGATTGAAACTGTGTCTGTTCCTCGAATACCAGACAAACAATTCTTGAAACATTTGTAGACAAAATTTTATCAATGTTAAATTCAATTACGCCGCTTCTGAGAATCATATAAATCTGAAATTAGAACTGCTATATATTAGATCCCTGTCAGCTTAAGCATGATTACCGACTATAATCTATGCATGCTTTGCTTGACTGAAACCTGGATCCGGCAAAACGACTATATGGACATAAATGAAGCGTCTCCCTCTGGCTATAGATATGTTCACAACCCCCATCCAAATGGTCGAGGAGGTGGTGTCGCCACAATATATGACTCCAATATAGGCGTCTTTCAAAAATCCTGCCTCAAGTTTAATTATTTTGAACATCTCATCCTCACTGTATTAAACTTATCAACCAACAAAGCGTCACAGTTGTTTATGTTAATTACTATTTACCGCCCCCCTGGTTCTTGCAGGAGTTATCGGACTTCCTGTATCATGTAGTGCTATCAGCTGATGAGGTGATTATAGTTGGTGATTTTAACTTCCATTTTGAAAAGCTACATGACTCTTTTAGCAAGCAAATCTCAAGCAAATTTTGCTTCAATGGGTATCACTCAGGATGTGATGGGTCCTACGCATAATTGTTGTCATACTTTAGACTTGGTCTTTTCGTTTGGTATTAACATATCCAGTTTAGTAGTACTTCCTCAGAGTGAGGCCGCTTCTGACCACAGCTTCATAACATATGAGTTGCATTTGACCGACAGTATTCATCGGCTGCCCCGCTACCAAATTAAACGAACTATAACATCTAGTACCATAGCTGCGTTCATTGATACTTTACTGGGTCTGACAAACATTGATCCACCTGTAGCTCCGGAAGGACTAGAGCATTGTACAGAGTATGTCAAGACTTCTCTTCGTACAGCTTTAGACAAGGTTGCGCCATTGCTATACAAGCGAGTCATTGAGAGAAGAATAGCGCCTTGGTATATATATATTCCGATTAATTGGGCCGATTTTTTGCATTTTTTGGATAACTGGCATCGGCTGAAATATGAGCGCAAAGAGGCATTACTCAATGCACACAAGCAATGCTGTGGGCAGCTGTCATTCTGGCTGGTAGAGCGCCCCCTTGCATCCATTTTGGCACTTACAGGCAGACATCAGTGAAAGCACAGGGACAGGAGTACAAGCCTTCAACCATGCATCTGCATTGCTTCTCATCAGAGAAAATGGTAAGAATTATTTTCTCTCCTTCAGCTCTCACTAGTGTTAATGGCTGCTCTTGGTAACATACACTCAGTAATCTGCGATCATAAATGACTGAGCTGATAGTTTTAGCCCAGATACCAAGAGCTATTTAGTATTTTCAGTCGGCTGCGCTTGTTAAGGCTAACTCATTAGCATAGATTACATTGCAGGGAGTCCAAAGCTAGCGTGAAATTATTAACTTGCTAACAAGTTAGGAAACAAACTTTACTTTTTTTGTACATGTGAACACTCCCTTTTATTCGCCGTTGTTTAGTGAAACAGCAGCGCAAATAAGGAGATAATGCTCCTTATGTGCCACTGTGTGTACCGCAGCAGCAGCCGCTGTCCTGTACTTCCGGTTTCACTGGAATTTCTTCAAATAAAAAATTTAAAATATCAGCTTTACATATTGGCCATCAGCCACTACTGCCATCCAAATATCGGCATCAACATCAGCCATCAAAAAACCCATATCGGTTGATCACAAGTACAATGACCAAACGCATAGTCTCAAACGAGCTGCGCGAATTCTGGAGCGTAAATGGCGAAATTTAAAAAGTTTAAAGTATGTAGATTCTCATGGAAAAACAGCCTTATTGAATATAAGCATCCCCTCCATATGGCAAACTCCACATACTTATTATTATTATACGCCTTTAATAGAAAAAACATTAAAACAATTCAAGACTCCTATTTCTAGCCTAACTTGGAGTCAAATCGCTAATCCCACTAGACTGCAGCAGTAACAATTTTGAACGGCAGATTAGAGACTGGCCTATAGTTGGACAGTTCCTGGGGATTAAGACCAGGTTTTTTAATATCCTCTGATAAAGTACACATTTCCTTTCTTATACTGTTAGACCTCAGTGCTGCTTTTGACATCATTGATCACAACATTCTACTAAATAGGCTGGAGACACTCATTGGCTTAAGAGGTCAAGCACTCTCCTGTTTCAGGTCCTACGTTACCAATTTGTACTAGTAAATAAAGAATGTTCAGAACGTGCAAAAATAAAACAGAGTCCCACAATAATCTGTACTGGGCCCCATATTATTATGTATATGCTACCGCTGGGCGCTATCATTCGTAGGCATGGTACTAGCTTTCATTTCTATGCAGATGATGCTCAGTTGTATATATCTTCTAATCCGGATGATATCAATACTACTCTCAAAATTGAGAACTGTGACCAGGACATAAAAAAACTGGATGGCATCTGATTTTCTTTTACTAAATTCGGATAAGACTGAGGTGCTGATTCTTGGGCCCAAAGCTGCTAGAAACAATTACTCTGATATTCATAATCCGTGTATCATTCGTTCATTTGATATTCAACTGAAAATCAAAATCGGAAAACCAAAAAAACAATTCATTATTTTGTTTTTTGTTTTGAATATAAAAACAAAAAAACAAACCAGGATTCTATTTTTCAGTTTTTTATTTGATGATCCAAACAAAAATAGCTAAATAAAAAATCGGATTCGGAGCTGAACTTGATTTTGATTTTTTTACTTGACCCATTTGTGTGCCCTGGAAGTTACTGATTTGTTTATTCTTCGTGGGCTTCGTTTGTGCGGGAGTGCACTGCAGTGTTACTACTCTGATTGTAGCCTAGACATTGGAACATAGTCTATATTGGTATAGACAACGTGACCATATTGGAACCACATTCTAGATTAATTAAATATTTATTTGTAGGTGGTAAGACGCATGCAGAGATTTCGTGCACGTTGCAGCAAATGGGTATCCAGTGAAGATAGTGGTCCGGTGTTAATATTTGTCGTTGTGTTTTGTAGTGCTTGTTTACTTTACTCTCTGCTGTGTTTTCTGTGTCTTGTATTATTTCAGCATTCATACTTATATAAACGTGTTTTCCTTTCATAATCACTGTGGTCCTTTATATTCCTTTGTGAGTGTTTCTATGAAGTGTGTTTGTTCTCAGTATGCCTCGTAAATCGCGCACTCTCCGTGTGGGCGCGGTTCACTTAGAGGTAGGGTGAGACGTCCTCTTTTTCCAGGACATGTCCTACTTTTGAGACCTAAAAATTTGTCCGGGGGTGATTTCAAAATCGTCCGGGATTTTGTTCGACTGCCTCAAACAGAATACATGTACAGTGCATAAGTGTTTACAAGCAAAAGCACGTGTGTCTGCCGGTTCTACGGCAATGCCGAAATGAAAGTGTACGTTTACGGAGGAGTTTTTAAAGAGAAAAAAACGTTCGACACACACACCATCCACCTAAATCATTCACCGATATACCGATGACCCCCACCCAGCACAAAAGGTGTCCTCCTTTTCAGAAACCCAAAACTGGTCACCCTACTTAGAGGAGACTAGCTCTGTTAAAGTATGTGCCAGCTCTTTATCGCGATTGTGTCCAACCCTGACTCCCACCACGTTACACAGATATTGGTATATTATTTATTTCAGTAATTCCATTCAAAAGGTGAAACTTGTATATTATACTCATTCGTTGCAAGCAGACTGATATATTTAAGAAAATTTGAATATTGTGAAAAGGTTCAATATTGTGAAAAGACAATATTAAATAGCTAATGAACTAAAACTGGGCTCTCAGTCTAGTTCTGTATGCTACACAGTCATGGGGAAGAACAAGTAGTATATATTAAATGCATCCTAAACAACAACCTACGTCTCAGACATGGGTATTTACAGGTGCTGTTCATAAAATAAGAATATTATGAAAAGCTATTGAAATAATTAGATAAAAACTCACCACCACTATTAGGTAAGAGGTAGAAATACCCATATCTGAGTTGTAGGTTGCTGGTCATCATGGGCTTAATGTAATACAACTTACATTAAGCTGTTCTAATAGACCGTTTAAAAGCTATTGAAATTAAAAGATAAAAAACACCACTATTAGGTAAGAGGCAGAAATAGAAAACTTATAGGTTGTTGCTTAGGATTGTGCTTAATATATAAGAGCTTGTTTTATGATCTTATGATGCACCGTTTAAAAGCTATTGACATAATTAGACAAAAACTGACCACCACAAATTGGTGCAAGGTAGAAATACCCATATAAATGTAAATGTGTCATATTTTGTCAATTGTGATTTTTTTTCACCGCAATCGAAATTTGTCCTCCACTTTTTACCCATGCAGTTAGAACACACACACACACTAGTGATTACTAGGGGGCTGTGGTGCACACATGCCCAGAGCGGTGGGCAGCCCTAGCCCGGCGCCCAGGGAGCAGTTGGGGTTAGGTGCCTTGCTCAGGGGCTCCTCAGTCATGGCCTCAGGCCTGAGAATTGAACCCACGACCCTCCGGTCACAAGACCACAAGTTCCCTACAATCAGACCATGACTGCCTGTTGTATTACAAGTTGTATTACACAAAGTGTAAATAACAACTATATAAAAGTTGTAGATTGTTATTTAGGATGCACTTTGTGTAATACAACTTGTTTGGTGGTCTTATGATGGATCATTGAAAAGATATTGAAATTATTGAAAAAAAAACAGAGTGCTCAGTGCTCTGGGGCCTTTACTACCGCCACTTGCGTCCGTGTTAACCGTGTTAATGTAATTTGTAGATGGTGCCTTAGACGTTGTAGCGGTCACAATAGTACATTTTAAATAAAATGTTGTCTACAACTTAAAATATGTATATTCCTGGCGTAAATGAAGTTGTAGGTATTTATTTTGTTTGCCAGAAATGAGAATTTGGCACTTATTATTGAAGAAATAATTCCGAATATGCGAACGTGAAACCAACTTTACCACAGTCAAACGAAGACCACGAAGAATAAACAAATAAGTAACTTCTGGGGCACACAAATGGGTCGAGTTAAAAAATCAAAATCAAGTTTGGCTCCGAATCCGATTTTTTATTTAGCTATTTTTGTTTGGATCACCAAATAAAAAACTGAAAAATAGAATCCTGGTTTGTTTTTTTGTTTTTATATTCAAAACAAAAAACAAAATAATGAATTGTTTTTTTGATTTTCCGATTTTGATTTTCAGTTGAATATCAAATGAACGAATGATTCACACCAATTATTCTCCTCAGCCTAGATGGCTTTTCAGTAACACCTAAATCTACTGCAAAAAGTTTAGGTGTCACTATTGATTCGGATCTTTCATTTGACACACACATGCAACGTCATTAAGGCTTTAACAGCCTTTACATAATATCGCCAAGCTGAGACACTTTCGTTAGCTGATACAGAGATGCTGGTCCATGCTTTTGTCTCATCAAGATTGGACTACTGTAATGGTCTTCTAATTGGATGCTCTAAACCCCCCATACTCAAATAGCGGGCACCGAGGGCCGCCAGAAATAGATGGTTTTAGAAATAGAGCTGTTTTGAAGTGTCGCGCTATCCGCTCTTATTTTGAAATCGCGCACCGCGATCTCAAGACGATGCTGGGGATTGTCTCTATTGCAACAACAAACAGATAGCAGATGCCCAAATGCGTTCGCCACCCCCCACCCCCCCTTAAATAGCCCCTTCGGTGATTGAAATAATAAATTGTGGCCCGTCATCATTTCTATTTGAGTACCCCTGCTCTAAACAGTCCATAAAGAAACTTACAACTAGTACAGAATGCTGCAGCTAAAGTCCTAACTAAGGCTAGAAAATTTGATCATATTAGTCCTACTCTCTCGGTGTTAAACTGGCTCCCGATTAAATATCGAATTGAATTTAAAATTCTTTTGTTAACCTATAAGGTGTTAAATGGTCTTGCTCCACAATATCTGAGTGAACTCATTACTTACTACATCCCATCTCGCCCTTTGCGCTCCCAAAATGCTGGATTTCTCTTATTTCCAAAAATTTGTAAGACTACAGCTGGAGGCAGAGCTTTCTCCTTTAAAGCCCCTCAGTTATGGAATAGCTTTTCAGCTCCATTTCAAGATTCTGACACAATTCCAATCTTTAAATCTAGACTTAAGACTCACCTATTTTATCATGCCTTCAGTTAATATTCTACTTGTGAAGGTGTGGGGCTCGGGGGCCCCCAGACATTGAGACTTCTGATAATCTGAGATGTTGATGCTGTCATCCAGCCATGTCATGGAATCACTCTAGTTGCAATAATATCTTGGCGAGAAAGTAATGTCCCAGTGATCCTCATAACTGTGGTGACCTCTGAACCCCTCCCTTTAGGTATGCTGCTATAGATTAGCCTGCCACATGCTAATCACTGGCACGTGAGCTAAATCAATGGTTGTTGAATCAATTGATGTCCACATACTCAACCTGTATTGTATATATTTTTTGCATGCCTCTACCTAAGACGATTCCTTACAAGCACCTAGGAAATGGTCTGGCTTGCAAATGGATGTGCCATTGCCGCAAGAGGACATGCTGATGCTAGCTCCTACCTGAGGCTCACCATCTGCACTGAAGGTACTGTGACTACTTGGCCTGGGAATGAAAACTACAACTATAACTATAAAACTACATTTGGACTACAAAGACGGACTTCTGCTAGCAGGCCGCCCAATGGAGGATGGGTTCCTTTTTGAGTCTTGGTCCTCCCGAGGTTTCTTCCTAATCCCCACCATCATAGGGAGTTTTTCCTTGCCACTGTCACCTCTGGCTTGCTTATTGGGGATCTGGACCCATACAATTGTAAAGCTGCTTTGTGACATGTGTTGTAAAAAGCACTATATAAATAAATTTGACTGAACTTGACTTATATCCTCATATAGTATTACCTCAACATGCTCATATGGGCAGTCAAATGGTAGAAAGCCCCTGGTGGACCCATAGTGATAGTCAGGATGCCATTGTTAATATAATGAGAAGTTAGAATAGATGGACTTACTAAATGAAACAACAAGACAACACTGTTATTAATAACAAAATTAATAAATGGATTAGACAGTCCTTTATCTCATATGACCGCTTTACTGTTTACTGTGGCAATGCATTGCTGTAAATTCATATTTACATGGCAAGCCACAGAGGATTTGAATATTTAGGCTTAAAATCCTCCAATTTGCAGCCAGTCATTTTGTTATCCTTTCCCACAGCTTCCAAGGCATTTATAGGGCTTTAAGCTGCAGTACAGAGGCTGCCTTAATTCTCCAACAATACGTCTGAAAAGAGAAAGTAAAAAAAAAAAATAATTCTGATGATGAAAGATGATGATCCTTCTCTGTACTGCACTGTTGCAGGACGTATACAATAATGCACTAATGCTATAGTTAGTTACTGATGAGAGGAGAGAGGAAGCACGCAGTTCTTCAGAGTGCAAAACCTTCACGTCCTGGGTGTGCTGGGGGCGGAGAGCTCAGCTGATAGGACCCCTTCTCATCTGAGTGACAGTGCACTGTTGTGCTGTAGGCCTGCCTGACAGGAGGGCCAAAATCCCTGTCTTTGTAAATGAGATTTTAATCTATGGTCCCCTGGAGATGCGCTCCAGCATCTCTCCCCCGCGCCCAGGCTGTCTGTCATAGACGGATTGCCATGCTAGAAGCCATGGTGCACCTCAAAGCAATGTGGGGGACAAGCAACAATAGAACGTGTTCTAGAGGAACCCGGACATTTTCCTGCTACTCAAAGATGCTGTGCTACTACTTTTGGAAGCAAAATCACGTTTTAACAGTTTTCTTTTGTTACTTAAGAATTTGTTTACTTTAAAGAACAGTAAGATTTTAATTGTTTCATACCCTGAGCTTGTTTGGTACAAATTGGTAATATGTTTCAGTCATAAACCTGGGACCATGTTAGAAGGTTGGAGTGGCCTCTCTGGGTCGGGCTGAGTCCTGGCCTTAAGTGGAGGAATTCAGGTATCTTGGGTTCTTATTCTTATTTACAAGTGAAGGACACATGGAATAGGATGTTGACAGGCAGACTGGTGTGGGGAGAGGGGAACTGGGGTGTCTGTCTTCAGGTGGGGAGAGGGGGACTGGGGTGTCTGTCTTCAGGTGGGGAGAGGGGGACTTGGGTGCCTGTCTTCAGGTGAGGAGAGGGAGACTGGGGTGTCTGTCTTCAGGTGGGGAGAGGGGGACTGGGCTGCCTGTCTTCAGGTGGGGAGAGGGGAACTGGGGTGTCTGTCTTCAGGTGGGGAGAGGGGGACTGGGGTGCCTGTCTTCAGGTGAGGAGAGGGAGACTGGGGTGCCTGTCTTCAGGTGGGGAGAGGGGGACTGGGGTGTCTGTCTTCAGGTGGGGAGAGGGGGACTGGGCTGCCTGTCTTCAGGTGGGGAGAGGGGGACTGGGGTGTCTGTCTTCAGGTGAGGAGAGGGAGACTGGGCTGCCTGTCTTCAGGTGGGGAGAGGGGGACTGGGGTGTCTGTCTTCAGGTGAGGAGAGGGGGACTGGGGTGTCTGTCTTCAGGTGGGGAGAGGGGGACTGGGGTGTCTGTCTTCAGGTGGGGAGAGGGGGACTGGGGTGTCTGTCTTCAGGTGAGGAGAGGGGGACTGGGCTGCCTGTCTTCAGCTACTGCCCCTGCAACCCGGGATTGATAAATGGATGGATAAATACTTGTCATTACAAACTTTTTTCAGTCAGTGATAGTTAAACAATAATCAGGCATATGTAATATAATATTCAATAATATAGAATAAACCATTAATTTTTAAAGGAGAATGAGAATGCAAAATTATAAAAAAATTTCTGCAGATTATAGATGTAGGAAGTAGATCATAATTGTAATGGCTCTTTTGGGACTAAATGGGAGGAGGTAGAACAGTAGGTATAAGATCACAATTCTGTATTATCTGGTTAAATGCTGGCATCTGCTTGGCCATAGATATTCATGAAATGAAATGTGCCATATTTTGTCAATTGTGATTTTTACACCCCAATCGAAATTTGTCCTCCGCTTTTAACCCATTTGTGCAGTCAGAACACACACACACACACTAGTCATTACTAGGGGGCTGTGGATCACACGTGCCCAGAGCGGTGGGCAGCCCTAGCCTGGCGCCCAGGGAGCAGTTGGGGTTAGGTGCCTTGCTCAAGGGCACCTCAGTCATGGCCTGTCTGGGAATCGAACCCACGACCCTCCGGTCACAAGACCAGTTCCCTACAATCAGACCATGACTGCCCATTGTATTACAAGTTGTATTACACAAAGTGCATCCTAAATAACAACTATATAAGTGTAAATGCAAAATGTCATAGTGAATTGCAGTTAAAAAGCAGTTACAGATGTAGCCCTCTGTTGCCACAGAGGGGGTGGTGTTTGTGTTTATACTGAGTTTGTGGGTGTGGTTCTCACCTGTTAAGCTCCAGTTGTTACTAGTTAACTTAACTTTACCCGATCTAACTCTATCAAAACGTAAGTTATTGACCGGGGGTGGCAGCGTGTGACGATTGTTGAGCGGGCGAGGGGGCGCCGTTTAGCGATTGTTGTGAAACTGAACAAATGTTTAAATATATTTACATAAAAATCAATTATAGTTTATTTTCATATGGAAAACTGTATTCTGAGCTTATGATTAGGCGGGCCCAGCTGCCAATCAGGGTGGCAAGGTGCTACACCAGTGACGGTATATATAATGGACGGTACGTCGCCGTTGACTCCCATTGTGAACTTTTGAAGCCACCAAGATGGCCGCACAGACGCTGCCATCTTGGATGCGCTTGCGCAATAATGAAAATTGGAGCCAGAGCATGCGCATTAGAACCGGTAGACAGGACAGTATCTCCACCAGAGCATGCGCATTAGAACCGGTAGGCAGGACAGTATCTCCACCAGAGCATGTGCATTAGAACCGGTAGGCAGGACAGTATCTTCACCAGAGCATGCGCATTAGAACTGGTAGACAGGACAGTATCTCCACCAGAGCATGCGCATTAGAACCGGTAGGCAGGACAGTATCTCCACCAGAGCATGCGCACTAGAACCGGTAGGCAGGACAGTATCTCCACCAGAGCATGCACATTAGAACCGGTAGACAGGACAGTATCTACACCAGAGCATGCGCATTAGAACCAGTAGGCAGGACAGTATCTCCACCAGAGCATGCGCATTAGAACCGGTAGGCAGGACAGTATCTCCACCAGAGACCGTATCTCCACCCCGACATTCGTTAGGATACGCCCACCAGTATAGACACTTTTGACGTTTTACAAAATAAACAAAGGTAAAAGGTTTTAATACTGCTGTCGAGAGTTTTGCTGTCGAGAGTTTTGATGTTGAGCGCGTTCACGTTTGAGCGTCTGGTATTAGATGTCAACCAACGCAGCTATTAACTGTCAATCACCTTATCGCCACACCCCTTTAAATAACACTTAATAACTTCTATAAAATCTGTTTATCGTAGAGAAAAACACTGGGAGAGATACTAACGCAATGGGGTCTTATAGAAATGACAAAATATAATTGCTCAAAAAACTTATTTTACGTATAATAAAAATTCAAAGTTTCTCGTCCGGCCCGTTCACTTACATAGGAATGGGCGGGGTTAAAAGTTGTACTGCAGCCAGCCACTAGAGGGCAGCTGACTCACGGAGGCTTCACTTTTCACTCGTGTCATCCAGTCCACTTATGGCGCATTTCCACTAGGGCCTGCTTGGCGCGGTACGGTTCGATACGGGTCGGTTTGTGAGTGTTTCCATTAGTACCAGGACCCGTTTAGCCGGCCCCTTTGGGTACTTTTTTCGTACCGACTCGCTCGAGGTTCTAACCGTTCCGAAGCGGTACAGTTCTGTGACGTGGAGGAACAGCATGACACTGATTGGCCAGGGAGTGTCGTCACAGGTTGCGTCAGGAGAGCGACTCCTCCGCTATGCTATGGACTCCTCAGCCATTTTTAAAACCCAAGGAGCGAAGTCTGTTCCCTGGTCAAACGCCGAGGTACAAACCTTTCTGTTAATAATCAGCGATCAAAAAATCCAGGGTGAACTGGACGGGGGCACTAGAAATGTAAAGGTTTTTAGCGAGGTTTCCGCGCTAATGGCCACTCATGGCTACCAGCGGTCCGTTCAGCAGTGCCGGTCGGTCCAAGCTAAAAAAGCTTAACGCGATTACCGGGCGGTGAAGGACCATAACGGACGCAGCGGAGCAAACCGCAAAGACTGGAAATGGTTCCAGCAAATGGATGTCATATACGGTCACCGGCCAGCCAGTAACGGAAGAGAAAACGTGCTGGACACGACGATGTCGGTGCTGGAGGCCACGGAGAATGGTGAGTGTATTGTGTTTTCACAGTTTTACTACTAGGCTCGTAAAAGATGTAATATGAACGTAATATGAACGCATCTATTGTAAACGCAGGAATTTAGAGCTGTGTTTGTAGTTAATGTTACCACCACAGTCACTACTGTACAATAGCTAGCTCTTAGCCTTGCTAGTTGCTAGTTAGCTGTAGCCATAGCAGCGATGACGTGCTACACATTTTGTGCAGTTACGCTATATTGTTGTTGCTTTCACGGGAATGCTTGTGTTTAATATTTGTTATTTTTTACGTTCAAGATTCCCCTTCCACTTACGAGGCGAGCGGAGTTGGCGGAAAATGTTTCCTTCAACCGGGCTTTCCTCGGGGTGCTTGGCGAACTTGTGAACACCATGCGAGACAGACGCCAGTAAAAGCACACAAAATGTTGCTTGTAGTACTATAAATATTTATTTCATATAAAGCTATACGTATATATTTGCTTTTTGCACTTTTTTAAACTATAACTATAATTTACATATGTTGTACTTTAAATATCTATATTTCATAATAAAGTTTGATTTCATTTGATTGTATGACTGATGCTTTTTATGCAGGGTGTATTCAGCCTGTTTGAGTAATACCAAATTATTATCAATAATTAGAGCAACCACATACAATAATGAAGATAAAGATAAATAAGATACAATAATGCTATTTGTTAAGGGGTGTTGTGCCGGTGTTGTGGTCGCATACAAATGATGTCACTACATTACAACCCGCGCGCCAACAGCGACTCCACCCACATTGGGGTGGTTCACCATTGTAATGGAAACACAACGCGACCGTACCGTTCCGTTGCGAAGCGACCCGTATCGAACCGTACCGCGCCAAGCAGGCCCTAGTGGAAATGCGCCATTATATATACGGTCTCTGTGCTACACGCTAAAGAGAGAACTAGAATTGGTTTCATTATTCTCGTTATTAGCATTCTCATTAAAACCAGTAGAAAAAAACTCTCGGAACGATGGAGTGTGACTGAAGCCTGTGCTTTGTTAATTTTTCAATGTGGTTAATCAATTTATTTATGTTTAAATATCATGTGGCTAAGTTCTAAGTGTATAGAGACCTTGAAGGTCCGAGAAGTTAATGTAAGAGCCATGTGTGAAGGGAGAGATTTTATTTTTGAGATGTTAAATGAATCCATGTTCAATGTATAGAGTTATAACGGACATTGAGTTATTGTATGTTAAGTAAAGTGGACGTTGTGAAGCAGCGACTCTTGCCGCTTCTCGTCTGCTTGTGCATATGTAAATGGTATTGTTTGTATGGCTTTAGGTTGCTTTTTTTTTTAGAGTACTTTGATTGGATTCCCGGTTCTTCCTCCATTTTCTGCTGTCTCCAATCTGCATCTTCGCCGTTGCCACTTGGCTTTGGGAGGGAAGAGTCAATCCACATCTCCATATTCTTCTCCACTGCAATACCCATCTCGGACATTCATTGTGGAAAAGGGCGGTAGGAATTTGGGTACCCCAGGTGATTTTTTTAATAAGCGTCTTGCTCATTGAACTCATTTTTTTAATACCGGAGATCTAAGACATTTTTTTTGTTTCAAGAAAAATTGGCCATTTAATTGGCCAAATAGGATTCAAACATTGTCATAAAAAAATTGGTGTATTGTAAATTTGACATTGGGTAGATGATACAGGTGTTGTTGTAATTCTGTTTTAATTATTTATCTATTTATTTATTTTGTCCAGTACTCATTCTTGATCTGATCTTTTTTTTATTGTGTTGTGAATGCCCTTTGATAGGTCAATACATTTCCCTTAGGTTGACAGTCTATTGCGTATGTGTGGTATTTGTGGTGGGTCTTACAGGCCTAATTCAATAATCAGGCAGGTAACTTACGGCAGTCTCCTCATTGCACCTACAAGTGAAGCCAACTCTTGGTTCCTAGGTGATGCTCAACACTGTCTTACAGTGACAGACGCAAGGGTGGGGTTACACCAGCAGAATGTATTATAAAATATATTTTAGCTATAAAGGAAAATAAATAGCTAAAATATTTATTATTTTAGCTAATTAAATTAATTTTGTTAATTTAATATTTACATTTGGGATTGTGTTTTTTGTATTTATTTATTTTCCGTTATAGCTCAAATATATTTTATAATACATTCTGCTGGTAAAATGTATTATAAAATATATAATAATACATTGGCAACCCAGTCCCCCTCTCCCCACCTGAAGACAGGCAGCCCAGCCATCCTCTCCCCACACGAGTCTGCCTGTCAACATATATTATTTAGCTTTAGAATAACTTAGCCACTAGGGTGCACACACCAGTGTATTTTAGTGCCGGTCCCAAGCCCGGATAAATAGGGAGGGTTGCGTCAGGAAGGGCATCCGGTGTAAAAACTGCACCAAATCAAATGATGCGGATCAAAAACAGAAATTCCATACCGGATCGGTTGAGGCCCGGGTTAACAACAACCGCCACTGGTGCTGTTGTCCAACAGGGCATTAGTGGAAATTGGACTACTGTTGGGACAAGGAGGAGGAGGAGAGGGGGGAAGAGGGTTCTGAAGATGAAGGAGAGGAGGCAGAGCAGGAAGGTGGAGGTTAGAGTTGGTACGTTGAATGTGGGCTCTATGACAGGTAAAGGGAGAGAGTTAGCTGATGCGATGGAGAGGAGCAAGATAGATATACTGTGTGTACAGGAGACCAAGTGGAAGGGGAGCAAGGCCAGGAGCATTGGTGGTGGCTTCAAACTCTTCTATCATGGTGTAGACAGGAAGAGAAATGGAGTAGGGGTAATCCTGAAGGATGAATTTAGTAAGAGTGTAGTGGAGGTAAAGAGAGTAAGTGACAGGGTGATCTGTGTAAAGTTAGAGATTGACGGGGTGATGATGAATGTCATCAGTGCTTATGCTCCTCAGGCAGGTTGTGATGTGGAGGAGAAAGAAGAATTCTGGAGAGAGTTAGATGAAGTTGTTTAGCAGGTTCCTAAAGAAGAGAGAGTGGTTATTGGAGCAGATTTAAATGGACATGGTGGAGGGAACAGTGGTGATGAGGAGGTGTTTGGTGTTAAAGAAAGGAATACGGAAGGACAAATGGTGGTTGATTTTACTAAAAGGATAAAGATGGCTGTAGTTAACACTTACTTTAAGAAAAAGGAAGAGCACAGGGTAACATAAGAGTGGGGGAAGATGCACACAGGTCGACTATATCCTCTAGGAGACAAAACCTGAAAGAGGTTAGTGATTGCAAGGTGTTACCAGAGGAGAGTGTAGCTAAACAGCATAGGATGGTGATATGTAGGATGGTTTTGGAGGTGAAGAAGAGGAAGAGAGTGAGAGTGGAACCTAAGATCAGGTGGTGGAAGTTAAAGGATGAGGACTGTGGTGTAAAATTCAGGGATGAGGTGATGCAGGTACTGGGTAATGGTGGTGGTGTTCTGGATACCTGGGATTAGACTTCAAATGCAGTGAGGGATGTGGCTAGGAAGGTACTTGGTGTGACCTCAGGTCAGAGGAAGATAGACAAGGAGTCGTGGTGGTGGAATGAGGAAGTTCAGGAAAGTTTGAGAGGAAACCGGTTGGCTAAAAGGAATTGGGATTTTCAGTGAGATGAAGAAAGTAGACAGGGGTACAAGGAGATGTGTCGTAAGGCAAAGAGAGCAGTGGCAGAAGCTAAAAAGAAGGCATATAGCAAGCTGTATGAGAAGTTGGACACTAAGGAAGGGGAAAAGGATCTGTACAGATTGGCCAGACAGAGGAACAGTGATGGGCAGGATGTGCAGCAGGTTAGGATGATAAAGGATAAAGGTGGAAATGTGTTGTCTGATGAGGAGAGTGTCTTGGGAAGGTGGAAGGAGTATTTTGAGGTACTGTTGAATCAAGAGAATGAAAAGGAAAGAAGGTTAGAAGAGGTAGAGGTTGTGAATCAGGAAGTGCCTCAGGTGAGCAAGGAGGAAGTAAGGGCTGCAATTCGGAGAATGAAGTGTGGTAAGGTAGTTGGACCAGATGATATTCCAGTGGAGGCATGGAAATGTTTGGGAGAGACAGCAGTGGAGGTTTTGACTGGGTTATTTAACAGAATCTTGGAAGGTCAGAAGATGCCTGAGGAGTGGAGACAAAGCATAATGGTGCTTCTTCTTCTTCTTTTCGTGTCTTTGAAACTTATAGTTTATATTACAGTTTCCCATTTCCCTACACAATCTGCAAGATCCTTTGAGCTGCAATGATTTGGTAGTAGGGGGCAAACAAGGCAGTGTTGCATTGTATGATCCTCTTCTCCACATTCACAGGTGGTCTGGCCAGTTCCATATCCCCATCTGGCCATGGCAGCTTTTGATCACCCTGTTCTTGTTCTCAAACGGTTGAGCATTTTCCACTGGACCCATGGTGCCTCTGAGCCTGGGGGGAGGGCTTCAGAAGGGGGAATACCCATGTCAGTAGGAGGTGGGTCATCCTCAAGCCTTTTTGTCCATAGTTGGAGTCTAGTATAATGGTGCTGATTTTCAAGAATAAGGGCGACGTTCAGAGCTGTAGTAATTACAGGGGAATAAAGTTAATCAGTCACAGCCTGAAAATCTGGGAAAGAGTAGTGGAAGCTAGGCTTAGAGGAGAAGTAGAAATCTGTGAGTAGCAGTATGGTTTCATGCCAGCTAAGTGCACCACAGATGCTATGTTTGCTTTGAGAGTGTTAATGGAGAAGTATAGGGAAGGACAGAAGGAGTTACACTGTGTGTTTGTTGACTTAGAGAAAGCTTATGATAGAGTACCGAGACAGGAGCTGTGGTATTGTATGAGGAAGTCAAGAGTAGCAGAAAAGTATGTGAGGGTAGTGCAGGATATGTATGCGAACTGTGTGACAGCAGTGAGATGTGCAGTAGGAATGACAGACGGGGTTAAAGTGGGGGTAGGACTACATCAGGGATCAGCCCTGAGTCCCTTCCTGTTTGCAATTGTCATGGACAGACTGACGGATGAGGTTAGGCAGGAGTCCCCTTGGACCAGGGGTGCCCATTAAGTGTCGATCGCAAAAGAATGTGCGTAGATGGTGTGACATTAAAAAGTAGTGGATGAATCGCCCATCTGACGTCTAGGGTTTGACACACGCAAATCTCCCCCCCAACAAATTACGTTCGCCACCCCCAACAAATTTCATTTGCCACCTCACAACCCCCCCCCCAACCCCCCAGTAGCTCTTTCTGACTTGGTCATCTTATAAGTAGCTCGCAAGATGAAAACTTGTGGGCACCCCTGCCTTGGACTATGATGTTTGCTGATGACATTGTGATCTGTAGTGAGAGTAGGGAGCAGGTGGAGGTGAGCTTGGAAAGATGGAGATATGCATTGAAGAGCAGGGGAATGAAAGTGAGCAGGAGTAAAACAGAGTACATGTGTGTGAATGAGAGGGCAGACGGTGGACAGGTCCAGTTACAAGGAGTTGATTTGGTGAAAGTTGACGAGTTTAGCCACTTAGGGTCGAGGGTACAGAGTAATGAAGGAGTGAAAGAGAGGTAATGAAGAGAGTGCAGGCAGGGTGGTGTGGATGGCATAAAGTGTCTGGGGTGATCTGTGATAGGAGGGTGTCTGCTAGAATGAAAGGAAAGATCTATAGGTCAGTAGTTAGACCTGCTATGTTATATGGACTGGAGACAGTGGCACTGACAAAGAGACAGGTGAGGGAGATGGAGGTGTCTGAGATGAAGATGTTGCGATTCTCATTTGGAGTGACAAGGAAGGATAGGATCAGAAATGAGTTTATTAGAGGATCAGCACATGTAGCATGTTTTGGAGATAAAGTTAGAGAAGCAAGATTGAGATGGTTTGGACATGTACAGAGGAGGGAGGAGAGGTATATTGGTAGGAGGGTCTTGAGGATGGAACGTCCAGGCGAGAGGAGGAGAGACCTATGAGGAGGTTTATGGATGCAGTGGTAGAGGACATGAGAGTGGCTGGTGTGTCAGTGGAGGACACTCAGGACAGGGCCAGATGGAGGAGTTTGATCCGCTGCGGCGACCCCTAAATGGGAATTGCCGAAAGAAGAAGAAGATTTAGCTTTAGAATCTGTTACAGTACCCAAATACTGTGAATAACAAAATGCTCTGATCTAGTTAGATAACTGCGATGCAGTTTAAAATCTGTAAGACTTCTAACCAGATTGATGGTTTCACTTAGCCATGGACGTAATTTTGATTTCAAAAGTGGGGGGGACATGGATTCGTCGCTATTTAAATATTTGGTTTTAACCGTAAAAACTGGGGGGGACCAAAGCCGGCTTTTGAAAAAGTGGGGGGGACATGTCCCCCCCGTCCCCCCCCAAAATTACGTCCGTGCACTTAGCCAACAGTGAATAACCTTGTTTACACTTTGTGTAACTTGGGATAAACTTAAATATAAGTTTTATTCAAGAGCAAGAGGAGGAAGTAAGACGGGCAAAAGCTGCAGGACAGAGTAGGCAGGGACGAAATGGGAAAGTGTGGAGAAGAGGAGAATCACCTGGCGAGAGTTATGGGCATTGGATGCAAGTCGTATAAAATTTCTTGTGGGAGCTACCTATGATGTGCTTCCAACTCCACAAAACCTTGGGCAGTGGTTAGGTGAGGATCCAACTTGTAAGCTATGTGCAGGAAGTGGTACATTGAAGCACATCCTGTTGGCATGTAAGGTGAGTTTTTCACAGGGATGTTATACATTTCAATTTCAATTTATTTATAAAGCACATTTAAAACCGCAGCGGACCAAAGTGCTGTACAGCAAATTAGCAGATAAAATACAAACAAAATACAATACAGATTAAACAAGTTAAAAGAGATTGAATAGTAAAAAGAATAGAAAAATAAAACATTATTAGGTTAGTCAACAGGCTTTGAATTCGCTTATTCCTGTTATACTCCTAATATTCAGGGGTAACGAATTCCACAGTCTGGGAGCAGCAACAGAAAAGGCCCGGTCCCCTTTTTGTTTCAGATGAGACTGTGGAACATTCAATAATGATTTACCAGTAGACCGAAGTGACCTTTGGGGCTGGTAAGGGAGCAACGCGTCGCTTAAATACACCGGTGCAATGCCATGGAGGGCTTTAAAAACAAAGAGCAAAACTTTAAAATGTACCCTATATTTAATTGGAAGCCAATGTAGCGAGGCCAGGACAGGTGTAATATGTTCCCGTTTTTTTGTACCTGTGAGTAATCTGGCAACAGCATTTTGGACAAGCTGCAAACGGGCCAAAGAAGACTGACAGACTCCCATATATAGAGAGTTACAATAATCGAGGCGTGAAGTGATGAAAGCGTGTATGACTATCTCAAGGTCCTTAAATGATAAAATAGATTTCAGCTTGGTGATGTGTCTTAACGGATAAAAGCTGCTCTTTACAACTGAGTTTATTTGTTTATCAAATTTTAGAGCATGGTCAAAGATAAAACCTAAATTTTTCGCATCATACGATGTGTTGGGAAAAAGATGCTTCAAATCCTCACTAATAGTTTGGGAGCTTGAAATCGGACCAAATATGACTGCCTCGAACTTTCCTTCATTAAGCTGAAGGAAGTTATTAGTAAACCACTGCCTGACTTCCTTCATGCATTCAGATAGCCTATACAAAGAATGATTATCCCCTGGTTTAAGGGGAAGATAAAGCGGTGTATCATCTGCATAGCAGTGGTACGAAATTCCAAATTTCTGAAAAAATTTTCCTAGGGGAGCCAGATATAGTGAAAAAAGTACAGGATTGAGCCCTGTGGAAGACCGTAGGTGACAGTAGCATGTGATGAAGACCATTTACCCAGCTGTACCGTGTAAGATCTGTCTTTCAGATAAGAGGAAAACCAATCTAGAGCTTTCCCCTGTATCCCAGCGAAGGTGTTAAGACGCTTTAAAAGAATGTGATGATCGACTGTATCAAATGCAGCAGTGAGGTCCAGCATTACTAAGATGACACAGTGATTAGAATCAAGAGACAGTAATAAATCATTTGTTAGTTTGAACTCTGTACTGTGAACTCTGCCCTAAAACCCGACTGGAATTTGTCCAAAATATTGTTTTCAGCTAAATGTGATTACAGCTGGAGGTAGACTACCTTCTCTAAAACTTTAGATAACAATGACAGTTTGGAAATGGGTCTATAGTTAGAGAGGGTGGTTGGATCTAAGTTCGACTTCTTGATGAGAGGGTGAACTATGGCATGCTTAAAACACAAGGGGACATGCCCATTTATGAGACTGCAGTTGATAATGGAGAGAACATTGGGGCCAACAGTGTCCCAAACACTCTTAAAAAGGCATGATGGAATAATATCCAATGAGCAATTTGTAAGCTTCATATGAGTTACAGTATCCGTTAGAGAGGACAGAGACACAGAATCAAACTGAGTCAGAGAAGTAGAACAGGCCATAAGCTCAGCAGACTCGAATCCTACTGTGCAGATGGATGATCTGATGGACTCAATTTTACCAACAAAAAAGCGGAGAAATTTTTCACACAATTCAGGAGAATCTTCGATATGGCTATTCTCATTTGGACATAAAATTGTATTGATTGTATTAAAAAGGACTTTAGGGTTATGAGAGTGACTAGAGATCAAATCTGAAAAGTATTTGGCTCTAGACATTTTTACAGAGAGCTGAAACTTTACCAATGAAGCTTTTAATATTTCATAAGAGATCTGGAGTTTATCTTTCTTCCACTTGCGCTCAGCTTTCCTGCACTCCTGTTGGGTTTTAGCATTGGGTCTTTTAACTCTAAATGGAGCAATAGAGTTCAAGATGTCAGTGCAAGTGGAATTAAAGAAATTTAATAGATCTTCCAGATTTGTGCTTTGTAAGGAGAGGTCAGTAATATTGCAAAAGGGAGATTCCACGTAAGCGTCTGAGAACAGTTGAGCAATAGCAGCATTCATAGTGTGTGTATAAGAGCTGCTTAAATGTTGTGTAGATGGTGTAGACAATAATACTGACTCAAACAGGACAGGTCTATGATCTGAGAGACAGATATCCTGAATCTCCACATTATAAACTGAAAAACCAGAGGACAACACCAGGTCGAGAACATGGCCCTGTTGATGAGTGGGATTTTTAACTGACTGAATGAGGTTAAAAGAGTCTATTATATTTTGAAATTCTGTGGCCATTGGTTTTGAAGGGCAGCAAAGATGAATATTAAAATCACCAAGAATTAAAAGAGAGTCAGCACTGTGAACAATAAAAGATAGAAAATCTGAAAATTCTTGTATAAAATGAGTGTTGTGTTTAGGAGGTCGGTACACAAGAGCACAGAGCAGTGGTGTTGGTAAAACCAGTTTAAACAACTGAACCTCAAAACTAGTAAACTTTTCTACTGTCATTAACCGGCAATTAAAATGACTTTTAAAAAAGCATGCCAGACCCCCACCTCTTCGACCCTCCCGAGGGGTATTAAAGAATGAAAAATCGGTAGGGGTCAGTTCAGAAAGGGGGGCAGAGTCCCCAGGTGTGAGCCAAGTTTCAGTTACAAACAAGAAGTCCAAATTTCGTGACGTTATAAAGTCATTTAGAATGAAAGTCTTGTTTGTGAGCGATCGGGCATTAATAAGAGCCATCTTAGCTGAGATGAGTTTTCCACTTTGTACCTGGGGCTGAAACTTCAGTGGACGTAGGTTTTGAGGATTGATTCCGCCGTTGTGGACATGCACTCTCGCTGGAAGCCGACGAGGAGTGGGCGTGCCGGCAGGAACAAGCTGAAGGAGGTCGGTGTATCTAAACTCCGGGGATCGCCGCGAGATGAAAAGGCCGCCTCCGGAATTCATGTCCAGGAGCGTGCTGTTGATGTTGACCGCAGCGAAGTTTCTGGAAGATCTCCTAGTCCTCACCTGGACTCCTCCCCGCTTGCCGCGTTTCCTACGACGCCTCCTTCCATTGTTATTGCAGCGGCAAATCCCGGCAGGTAGAGGCAGATAACACCACAGGTTAAGAGGAAGGTTTCTACCGGATTTTAGATTGTCCACCTCCATAACAGTGGACCGTATTTTTAGAAGTGACTCCCGGTCATAAGAGATGGTGGAGGAGGAAAAATGTAAAATAGATACAATAAATAGAATAAAATATAAAGTAAAAATACGGGTGCGACGAGTAGCCGAGAAACACACTGGCGCCATCTTGGAATCCTAGTATTTATCTAGGCTCATGTTACATGGAGGCATAATCAGGTTCTCAAATCATTGGCAGGTGCACTTGATAAGAAACGGTTGGAAGTTAATGGCATGCCAGTTGCTAGTTCCAATAGAGTAATTAGGTTTGTGTGTGAGGGGCAGCATAGCAAGGAGCCAGCACAGTCTTCAAAAGTGGTAAGTGGGCTGATGCAAGAGATTGGAAACTGTTGGTTGATGTAGGCTGTAAATTGCAGGTTCCAGAGTGTATTGTAGTCACAACCTTGAGGCCAGATGTTGTGTTGTATTCTGAAAGTAAGCAGATAGTGTATTTCATAGAGCTAACTGTTCCATTTGAAGACGAAGTTGATGCAGCAACTGAAAGGAAAAGGTTGAAGTATGCAGATTTGGTGGCTGAGGTAAGAGAGCGGGGCTGGCAAGCACATATTAGACCTGTAGAGGTAGGGGCTATGGGTTTTGTGGCGAAGTCTGCCACAAGGCTACTGGCTGAGTTTGGATTTAGAGGCTGTGTGATGAGAGCAGTGGTAAAGGAGTTGTCAGCGGTAGCTGAGAGATTTAGTCAGTGGGTGTGGCTAAGAAGGGCTGAGGTTAGGTGGGGTAAGGATAGTACTTGAAGAGATAAATTGTTTGGTATGTGTGATGTTGGGATATGGGTAGCAAGGTTGTTAGCAAAATATTGTGATGGGCTACATTGTGAGCTTGGAGGGGGGTGGGTCTGGGACGCCAGACTCCACTGATGAGCCTTCTCGAGGTGTTGGGGGCTCAATTAATCAAAACACCAATGAAGGGAGGTGCCTTCCTGATGACCCGAATGAAAAGCTTGCAAGGTATTGTGTGTGTCCATGTCACTTTGTTTTGAAGGTCAGTCAGAGTACTTGGCAGTTGAGGCAATGGACCATGAACATAGTGCGCTTTGCTTCTGGATCCTTGTCGAGCCAGTATCAGATTGTAGCTGCTGCTGTGTTCTGTTCCAGCAACTAGTGTGTGCATAGGGTGTGTGAAATATATCTTGTCATCGCAGTAGTTTCTTAGTACCCTTAGCAAAAAGTAGTATACTTAAAGTTCATTTTATTAAGTATACTTCAGTATAAGTATAGCAAGTATACTACAGACCATATACTTTAAGTGTACTATAAAGTATACCAATTTAATACTTTTTCGGACTAAATTGGAACATTTCTAGTTTATAAAAGTATACTTTAAAGTTCATTTTAAGTTTTCAAAAGTACACTTTATAGTATAAAACTAGTATACTCATCTATATGCTATCAATGTACTTGGTATATCCCTCTCGTAATCTTAAAGTATACCACAAGTACACTTATCAATATACTGCCATTGTACTAGTTATATACTTTGAGTCTATTTTTATTGTATACTTTAAGTATATTGTTATTTCACTAGTTTACTTTAAGCTTGGCATATTACTTGTAACTTACTATTTATGTACTTGAAATATACTCCTTATATTTATATACAGTATTTTTAAAGTTTACTGTATATACACAAGAGTGTGATGCATTTACACAAGACAGAATGTTGAAAACAAGTTCAATATATTTTCAAACATTTCACACATTTAAAAAACAAATACATATGAAATAAAATCCTTCCTTACTGGAGAAAATGGAAGGAAAAAGTGCACATTTGCATGTAAAAAAATATAAACATAATGGTCTCTCCAAGATCAAGTCTTTGTTTGTGTAAGCCCCGCTACCAGCTGGGCCACATACACACTCCCTCACTTACGTAGGATAAGCTAGAAAGTCGCTGTTAGTTCCGATCACCCTCCTACCACGGCCAACCACTAGCCGATCCCACCAATTCCCACCCAGGCCTGATATATGAATATCAGAGGTGAATGGAGATAATGACGTTCAAAGGTTTTATTACAGAATCCAATCATATAAAAACATTTCAAAGCAAATATTTATCAGGACACAATATCAGTACAACCCCAGATATTAATTATCTACTCGATTGGGTGTAGTTAGATCGTCTCACCACGAAGTATACTCCCTGAAGTACTCCAGCTTAAAAGGGCCCAACCAAAGTAAATAAAACACACACACACCAAAAGAATATCCAATAAATAAGTATACACTACAAACTTCACTACAACACCAGCAAATAAATCACACGTGAACCATACCATCAAAAGGAAGGGCCCCAAAGCTGGTCACTCACTCTAGGCAACGTCATAGACGAAGCACACGTCCTTACGGGTTGAGCACTGAAATGACCTGTTACAACAATAGATGTACACGCTGAATTAACACTGGACTAAGACAAAATAAAAACTGGTTTGTAAAATTTTAAACGGGAAGGAAAGAACAGTTAATGCTTCAACTGGTAGGGAAAACCATGCCTGTAAAACAAAAACATGACATTAACACCTTTCGGCTCCGGAGGTGCGGACCTTAGTAAAAACTCTTCGCGTGCTACCGGCGTATCTCTTGGACCATAAGCCAAACGATAAATAACGTACGGACCTTAGTAAAAACTCTTCGCGTGCTACCGGCGTATCTCTCAGACCATAAGCCAAACGATAGTTGGAGGCAAATCCTGCGACACTTTTAAAGTCGTGCCTACCCACGCAGCGTGTCTCCCAGCTCCACCCTCCATACCAGGTAAGTCCCAAAAAGGTGTATCCACTCGTTTAACCTGGTATTCTTAGTAGGGGGTCACATTTGTAAAACGTGGTAATGTGACACTGGGGTGCGAAATAAGGACGAGGCACGGAGTCCTATCTTGCGTTACAAACGGCACTTTATTTAACACATGAAAAGCGCAGACAGCACACATGAAACACTTAAAACATGAAACACACATGTAAACATGTTCAACTCTGACAAAGACGAGCACGGGACACTGCGCGAACACACATTAAATAGACAAACCACATAAGCCCAGAGTGATCACGAGACGAGCCACAGGTGAGACCAATTGAATTAACATACTCAGATACAACCACACCAACAAAGATCCACAGACGACTAGACGTAGACAACATAAACACACGCCCAAAGGGGAGGGGTCAGGGTAGCATGTACCTGTAGCATGACAGGTAAAGCAAAACTTGTGCATATGCTTGTAAAAATGTTAACATAAACATAACATTTTAAACTCCAGCATTATACTTTTAATATATAAATTAAAAGTTAAGCATGAGTCAATGACTTGACCTTATTATGCACTTGGAGCAAGATATAGTAAGTATTAGTACTTTGTGGCAGAAAGATGTAAGAAGTATACTAAAGTATAAGTATTAATGTACTTAGTTTTAGACTTCTGTTTATACTTTTCCGTATAAGCCAAGTATACTTCACTATACTATTCTTAAGTATCTAAAATGTAGTTTATAAAAAGTCACCTTCAAGTATACTTCCTCAGTTTTAGTACAAAATAAGTATACTCATAGTACACTTGAATAAACTTCTTTTTGCTAAGGGTAGTATTGGGTAGTTGAGACGATGGGTCATGAGCATAGTAGTAGGGTATTATTAGATCATAGTCGTTGGTTGGTTAATACATCCTAGCCAAGCCTTTTGCATGACTCCAGATGTTAGGTGCAGGATTTTATCATCTTCCTGTATTATGTTACTAACAAACAGTGTATAGAAAATACAACACAACAGAATCTAGGTCTGTCTAGTACTTATCTATAAATGTTGTGTGACCGGTCACCTCTCAATAACTCTTAACGCTTTTGTAAAATCCGGCATAGCAATAACAAAATAATAAAATGGTGCAGGCCTGTTGAAGTGCAGTATGCAGGGAATCCTTGGCTTTTCAGTCGGACAGTACCCGAATCAGTGCTTAGGTGTAGTGCGCTTACAAACTTGTGCTTCACTTGTGCTCCACTAGGAATGCAGTGGAGATTGTAATGGTGGGTCACCCGAGGAACTCCGAGCATTCCGGTAACTTGGAGCGATATCGGGTGGCGTTTATGTCCCGCGGAGGCTTGACTGAGGAACCCTGAGTATTCCAGTATCCGAGGGCACTATCAGCTAGCGGCTCGTCCCACGCGGCTAGCAAACGTGCAGTCTACCATTCAATACACTCGCCTCTGAAAGGCGAAATAGTTAACGGTTAGCAGAATGCTAATATTGCTGACACTTCACTCAATGTATGTATCATAAATACAGCAGGGTGGCTCTACTGCTCCTTAAAACTTAACTGGTAGCAGTTTACTAGTTTAAACAGACACAACTGAAACTCAGACACAAAATGATATTGGGTCACGAAAGCCACATAAAATCTCAGTGTGTCTCTCTCTCCCTCGATCTCACTCTGACTCCGACTGAATGACTCAGCCCGTGCTTCTGTGTGAGTGCGCTGGCCCCTCCTCTGATCCACAGGACCACTCTGATTAGAGAAAAGGGTTGATAGATGGTCTCTTACCCAATGAAAGTTAGGTACTGCGAGCACATGGGATTCCTCTACACTTCACTCTACACTGGCATAATAACTGAGTTAGTTAGCTACACCCTACCAGCTTAAAAGTCTCTCACAAATTAGAACATATTTTAACAAAAATTTCAATAAATGTTTACTCTAGAAAAGTTAGACTAGGGTTATGGGTTTAACCCTGGGCTACACAGATTTCATAATTTGCAACATGTTTCTGGGAAAGCCGTGTATCTTATTTGACATTAAATCAATACGTAATGTCACGATTGCTCCTCCCTAGCTTCTCTCATTTCCTTGGTTACATGTTTTTTTTTGCTTTGTGCATATTGGTTTTCCTTTTTCTATTAGGTCTTTGTTTTGGTTTCAGTTTTCATGCCCCTTATTTAGTTCTCCACCGTTCGTTATGGTTCCCCCTGTGTCTAGTTTAGTCCTTATTCGCTTGTGTATTTATACTTCTTGTTTACAGTTCAATGTCACTGGTCATTGTTTTGTTCAGGTTTTTGTACACAAGCCTGTTGTGATTAGTGAAGCCCTGTATTCTAGCCACGGTCACGTTGTCTCATGGTTTAGCCTGTTCTATTCTTTTCCTGGTATTTTGTTTTGTTTTCCATATGTATCATGTCTTCTCATGTTGGGGATATGTCCGTCTCTGCTTCTCTGAGCACGAGGTGGACACAACTGTGATAAAGAGTTTATTTACTGGGGTTTCATAAACATAAAGATTTCGCTTTCTAGTAGTTATTAGTCTACTGGTTTCAACTTTTTTTATTACAAACTGCCAGGCAAACATATCTTACAGCCGGCAAGCCTTGTTGGACATTGGTTTCACCTGCAACAACAGAGTTTTGAAACATCTAGAACTCCCTCGGGAAATCTCAGCAGTACCGTGGGCAACGCAGCCTGCTCCCCCAGCTGAGCGCAGCCGGCGCCGGCGTGCAGAATGAAAACAAAAGCGGGGAAAGCGAGGGGGGCTACGTGCTAAGCTAAGGCTAAACCCCCACCGATCGGCGGTTCCCAGCTTATTTCTCGCCAACGTCCGGGCTCTAGCGGGCAAAATGGACGAGCTGCGACTACGGACCACTACACAGAGATGGATCAGGGAGTGTAACATCATGATTGTGACGGAATCGTGGCTGAACGGCGACATTCCCGACACCGCGGTGGAGCTGGACGGACGCAGCATGTTCAGACTGGACAGAGTGGCTAAGGACTTCAGTAAGTAAACAAACTGTGGTGCACAGACTCCACAGTAACTGAACGTCGGTGCTCTTCTAACCTAGAATACCTGGTGATAAAGTGTCGCCCCTTTTATCTACCGAGAGAACATTCAGCTGTTATTGTTACTGCTATTTACATCTCTCCTGATGCTAACGCTAAGCTAGCTATGGAGGAGCTGAGTTCGGCAATCAGCAAACGGCAAACTGCGCATCCAGACGGACTTTTCATTGTTGCGGGGGACTTCCAATCATTCCAACCTGAGATCTGTACTGCCAAAATTTCATCAGAATGTCTCCTGCCCTACAAGAGGAGACAAGACCCTGGATCAGGTCTACACAAACATCGCAGAGGCATACAAGGCTGTACCCCTCCCCCACCTGGGGCAGTCTGATCACCTCTCATTGTTCCTGCTCCCGAGGTGGTATGTGCCACTCATCAAACATGTGAAAACACCAACAAAGACTGTTAAAGTGTGGCCAGATGGGGCCATCTCTACACTACAACATCAGTTTGGGAACACTGACTGGAGTGTGTTCTCCTCTCAAGCCACCACAGGATCACACACAGATTTGGACACATACACCTCTGCAGTCATGAGTTACATCAACTCATGTATAGACAATGTCACTTCTGTCAAACAACTGACAATCTTTCCTAATCAGAAACCCTGGATGAATGCGGAGGTTCACCTACTGCTGAAAGCACGTGATGCTGTTTTCAGATCTGGTGATGCTGAAGCTTACAGCTCAGCCAGGGCAAACTTGAAAAAAGGGATCAGGAAAGGTAAACACACCTATAAACTGTCTGTTGAAGAGAACTTCCACAACTCCCACCCCCGCAGCATGTGGAAGGGCATTCAGGCCAGAGGAATGACCAACACAGCACATGGAGTGGTCTTCCCCACAATGGAAGCCCTCTCACACTCTCCTCACATGATGTGCAGTCTGTACTGAGCAGGGTGCATGCACGCAAAGTTGCTGGTCCAGATGGCGTTCCTGGATGTGTCCTCAGAGCGTGCGCTGGACAGTTAGCCAAGGTCTTCACTGATATCTTCAAATTATCACTGGCCCAAGCGGCTGTTCCTGCATGCTGGAGGACATCCACCATTATACCGGTGCCAAAGCACTCAACTGCTGGATGTTCTAATGACTTCCGTCCAGTCGCACTCACCCCCATCGTGATGAAGTGCTATGAGAAACTGGTCCTCAGCCACCTGAAGACGGTGCTCCCACCATCTCTGGACTCCCACCAGTTTGCTTACCGTGCGAACAGGTAGACTGAGGATGCAATTTCCAC
The DNA here is from genome assembly GCF_052324685.1 of Brachyhypopomus gauderio. Classification (NCBI taxonomy): domain Eukaryota; kingdom Metazoa; phylum Chordata; class Actinopteri; order Gymnotiformes; family Hypopomidae; genus Brachyhypopomus; species Brachyhypopomus gauderio. The sequence continues at coordinate 23,455,925 of NC_135221.1, read as the reverse complement.
TGCTCTTCACTCTGCCCTCACCCACCTGGATGAAAGCAACACCTACAGTCCGTGAGATTGGGCAGTCATATGTCTACCACCATCACTCTGAACACTGTTGTGCCGCAAGGCTGTGTGCTGAGCCCTCTGCCCTTCTCCCTGTTTACCCGACTGTGTTCCTCTGCACACATCCAATATCTTCATTAAGTTTGCAGACGACACCACTGTGGTTGGTCACATCAGGAATAATGATGAATTGGCCTACAGGGAGGAGATCCAACACCTGACTTCCTGGTGCACCACCAACAACCTCATCCTGAACACAGACAAAACTAAAGAACTCATCGTGGACTACCGGAGAACCAAGGACTGCACACACTCTCCTGTCTACATCAACGGAGCAGAGGTAGAACGTGTCTCCAGCTTCAAGTTCCTGGGAATCCACATTTCTGTAGACCTCTCATGGTCATTCAACACCTCCCATCTGGTCAAGAAGGCACAGCAGCGTCTTTACTTCCTGAGGAGGATAAAGAAGGACCGTCTGTCTCCTTAGATCCTCACAAACTTCTACCGCTGCACCATTGAGAGCGTACTGACCAACTGTGACCGTGTGGTACAGTAGCTCCACTGTGGCAGAGAGGAAATCCCTGCAGAGGGTAGTAAAGACTGCACAGCGCATCACAGGCACGCAGCTCCCTGCCATCAAAGACATCCACCACCAGCGCTGTGTGTGTAGAGCACACAGCATCAGACCCCTCCCACCCCACACAGCATCATTAGAGACCCCTCCCACCCCACACAGCATCATTAGGGACCCCTCCCACCCCACACAGCATCCTTAGGGACCCCTCCCACCTCAATCACAATCTGTTCAACCTACTTCCATCCGGGAGGAGATATAGGATCATCCGGGCCAGAACCAGCCGGCTCAGGTCCAGGTTCTTTCCCTCCACAATCACTCTGCTGAACTCCACACCACACCGATAACACTACCACTCATACTGCACAGAGCGGACTAGTTTCATTGCAGTCTCCAACATGTTTATATCCACAGTTAATTTATTTTTGTATATTTATAACAGTAATATTCACCATATCCACAGTGAATCTATTTTTACACATTTAGAATAGTAATTTATTCCATCAATCTTGCACTATGTATATGTATACTATGTATACTTATTGCACACTTGCCCTGTCTTTTTGCACTATTGCTACTATTTGCACTTCTGGTAGATGCTAACTGCATTTCGTTGCCATGTACCTGTACTGAGCAATGACAATAAAGTTGAATCTACCTAATCTACAACATACACGACAAAAACACGCCACGTAGACAAACACTCACCACGAGACATGACCACGAACGAAGGAGAAAGTAAAGGAGACTGGCGGCTTCCGAAGGGTGGCTGGTTATTCTGTGACGGGCAGGGTGAGCAAAATAGAATGGAAGCAATCATGCCAAGTCTCAGGGAAAATGGATGATTTAATGAAGAAAGTGCGCAAACCAAAAACCTGTGAGTCGATCCGAATTAAGGATATAATAACCAGCGATCAACTGGTACAAAGACAAGACATATATAGACGAACAAACGACCCTCAGGTGAGACGGATCACGGGCCCCACCCACCTGAGGGACAAACACAACATAACCACAACAGGACAACTGCCGCTGTGGACGGGGGCGACTGGCAGGGGGCCCTCCGCAACGTGACAGACAAAATACATTTTAAAATAAAGGGGCCTATTTATGAGAAATTTATGACTATGAATAGAAAATTGAGGTTAAAGAAGTAACTGTCACTAAACTAAAATCATATAAAAGAACACATTGTGGAAGAAATATTAAAATGTGCCACAAATTGTATTCAGATGTTCAAACACAAAATGAATGACCATAATCTCAATAACTCGTAGTAAAGAAAAAATTAAAAAACATGTATTTCATTCATTATTAACCATGGTAATCTTGTTAATACCTGTCAGACCCAACAATCTTGGATTTGTTTTTTACTGCCAAATTCCTTGCAAACACATCTTCTCATACTCTGACCACAGAACACACATGAACACTGCAGTGTATGATGGGGGAAGACATTTCTTTCCTGTATTCTGCAGGACAGGCTAGCTTCATTTTGCCACTATCACAAACTCTCAGGAAGGTGATCAACTTTGGAGAATTTCTCACATGAAGCTCTACTTAACGCCAGTCTGAATGGATTTACTGCATGACTAACAAACATGATGACTTGCCAGCATGCCAGTGTTACTTTAATGTTGACATATCTGCACTTACCCAGCAGTCTAACACTGTCTTTGAGGTTTCATTTGTTAAACAACAGAAGCTAAAGCAAAAAACAGTCTAGGCAACATTTATGTAACAGGCCCAGGGCACCAGTACATCCTGGATTGGTATCTCAATCTCAATTTCAGTCTCTCAGGTCAAACCGATAGTGACAGGTGAGAGATATCCCCTTTATATTAAGGAAAAAGGATTAGTTAAGGCCAGGTTGAAGATCTTTCTGTATGTTCATGCTCATACACAAACACGCACGCATGCACGCACACACACTTTGACAATTCAATACCCAGCTAAATTTTGGCTAGCGTCTTTTAATCATAGTATTTGATTTGTATCATAGCTAGCAAAGACCTGTATGTATTAAGAACATCACCATAGAACTGCTCTCATGAAAAGTTTTTTTTACACAGGAGGAAATATATTCTGTGAAGGCCATTCAGAAGGATGGGTTTCATTTCACGGTTCACACACACAGTGTGATTAACAAGTTAAATGCTATTGAAGAGAAAGAAGCATCATTCATTTTCTCTGAAGAGAGAATACAAGAGGAAGTGGCTTTTCCGGACATGCACCAAGCTGAGATCATGACCATAGCAGGTGTTTTCTTGCATGCCAACTTACCTCCTAATTGTTTTTTGAGCGACTTTGAGCATATATTTATTGCTAATTAGGTGATGGAATTTATCTATATCTATAGAGGAAGTGGCTTTTCCGGACATGCACCAAGCTGAGATCATGACCATAGCAGGTGTTTTCTTGCATGCCAACTTACCTCCTAATTGTTTTTTGAGCGACTTTGAGCATATATTTATTGCTAATTAGGTGATGGAATTTATCTATATTTATTCTTACAATAAATTTATTCTTACAATAATCTCTACAATACTTACAATACAATACAATGTACTATGGATATTTAGAAATGGTGTGGTTTTCTTTCTGCTTTTACTTTTACTTTCATAATGATGAAATATTACTTGCATTCTCAATTGAACTGTACTGGACTAGCATATAAAATGATGTTTTGTCTTGTTGTTGGCATTATTCCCCAGTGGAAATGTCAGGCCTTTATTAAGAAGTGCTGCTCGTTGAAAGAACAACAACTAATAAAATGGTAAAGTGATTAAAATCTGAAATTTGTTAATAAGTAACTGCACATTCTAGGGAGAATGTTATGGTGTTTATCTCATTGAAAAGGCTGATTTGCAATTCATGCAAATGTCCCTTTGTAAATGTCCCTTTGTACAGTAAAAATGTTGCTTTGGTCATAGTGAGACCTGTAATCTAAAAAAGGCAAACATCTCCTGTACAGCGAAATGTGGTTCAAGAGTTTAACTAATATCACTATTTTGTCATAAAGCCTAACATTATTACATCTACATCTAAATAATCTGAATCATTAACAAATTGTAAATGAAAACTAGTTTACGTTAGTCACTCAGACATCAACTATTATTGTTAGCTTAATAACACAACATAAAGATTTTGCCTCCAAAAGAATGCTTTACGTGAGCATTATCTGTGTATTAGAAAATGACCAGTAAATTCTATCCCAGCTTTACCCGTTACATCCCTTCATTTGTAAATATGAAATCCTGACTGTGCCTTCTTGAGAACCTACTAACTAACATAGCACTGTGTTCTGCCTGCCAGGTTTGTGTGGTAGCAAGCAATTTCCAAAAGGCATTATATATTATATCTGTCCTTATTACTGGGCATTTGCCAATGGGAATCACTCAAGATGGCAGTCTTGAGATACAGATGGGCACCGCCAAGCAGCCTCTGTTCTTGCAGCCCTCACCCAAGCTTAATATGTTTGTGGATACCTGGAGGAGTGCACGCTGCCGTATGCACCATTATTCACTCCTGTCTGGAGCTCCATGTGTTGATTCTCTGCTTCGTACAGTTTGCCCCAGGCCAAGTGCAATGTTTATCAATGAAAAATGAACTCACCGCAGTGCCACTCTCTCCCAGGGAAAAATGGTAATAAATACACACACATGCCATGTGTAAGCATACAACCAGGCAACCAGGCGCTCCAATGAAATACATGTTCTGGGAGAGAGAGTCAAATCATCTTCCACAGTTTCTGCCTTTAGCCACACTGTCCTTCTAGGCTGAGGAGGATTGGCTGTCACTCCGATTATGGAAGGACTGTTCTCCACTGGATTTGTGAAATTAAATTTTCCTTCTTTTTCTCCCTAGGCACTCCATCAAGGATCATCTGAATAGGGGCTCAGTGAAACACTTTCTTTCAGTCTGCCCCTCCAATCCTACTATATATTCCATTATAAGTGAACATCTTCAAGAACTTCCAAAACACTTTCTGTATAATGCCCTTGGAATTACAGGACTGAATAATAATGCTTTTTTTTCTACTCAAATTATTTCTTAATATTAGAGACACTTTGGTTATACATTTGAGAACAACAACACTGTCAGAAACAACCTTATTCCTGCATGACTTTATTTGTCATGCCCTTCTTGGGGCTCTTGGCTAAGGAGCGATAAACATTGTTAGTATAAATTAGTAAAGTGTAAACTGGTAGAGTGACTGATTTTGAGTAATTACCACCAGAATGCAATTTGAAGTTAATATATACAGAGTTCCTTTCACCCTAATGTTTTTGCTGAACTACAGAGACCACTTTTCAGAACCTCTATGATTTTATTTATAATTGTCAAGAGAAGCAAGACTCTGCCACTTTAACAGTCCGAGGGTTTGACGCCTATGTGACCAGAATATATATTCTGATCTCCTATTTCCATTTTCTCATTGCCAAGCAAAAGGGCAAAGAGAACAAGACTCAAGAACAAGACTCTCAAGAACAAGACTCTCAAGACTCTCCGCAGCGTCTGCCATATTCCCAATACTCTTCTTGTGATCTTCTCAACCCTTCTCAACACTTTTTTACAGAAAAATTTAGTCTTTAATGCTAAATTGTTTCCTGCATATAGAGGGGCCCAGCATTTTCTTATAATTTGCCAGCAGTAATGTGCAAATAGAAACAACCAGGGTTAGCAAAACAATGGCAGGCCAAAGCTGGAGTGGATCTTAGTGTAAATGTCAGCAGGCTTTTCAGCCCCTCTCAAGGAGACTAACTGGAAATGGCATTTCAATGCTACTGACCATAGGGCTTGCGTAACTAATGCCACAGATTATATTTTGGCTTTCCCCCAAAGTTGCTCAGTTATGTAATGACCTAATCCAGAGCAGGCTAGGATTCCCACAGTTTATTTTTCTTCTTTAACTCAACTGCACTCTAAATCATTTATTTTATTGGTATTAATTCCCCAGTGGAAGTGGAAGTAAAATAATTATTCTTATACAAAAAGGACAGCTTGAAACTTGAGCAAAGATCATCTCGCCTCATAGAGCAAGACGGTCATGACACCAATATCATGGGATCATTCCACAAGGAGCACACATGCTATGTTTCACCTGGCCCCAACCCCTGGCTGTCAGTCATGTCTTTGTTTTCATTTTCCATGTGCTTTTTTGTTTTCGTTGTATTATTAGTACTGGTTATGCTGTGTATATATATATATATATATATATATGTAAACGCAGTGTTTTGATCACATTAGTCCTGTACTATCGTCATTACATTGGCTGCCAGTTAGATTCTGTATTGATTATAAAATACTTTTATTAACATATAAAACACAGCATGGCTTAGCTCCAGAGTATCTTAGTGAACTTATTGATCATTACAACCCAGCATGTTCACTTCGTTCACAGGATGCAGGGTTATTAACTGTTCCTAGGATCAAAAAGATCACAGCATGTGGAAGAGCCTTTTCTTTTAAAGCTCCTGTGGAATAATCTTCCTGCCTTTATTCGGGACTCAGACACAGTCTCAATTTTTAAAACTCAACTAAAGACTTATCTGTTTAGTTTGGCCTTTGAATAATCTGTTACATATTTACCACATCACACATCTTTCTTCTCCAAGGTTCACCTGGGGAGTAACACTGCAGTCGGAGCCTACAATACTAGTGTCATCGCTCCGACACGGAATGAAGACATTTACATTGACAATATCAACACCCAGAACTTTCATTCTAGTTACCTTATACTTAGCCTGATTGTGTTATTTGTTTGTAACTTGTGTATTCGTCTGTATAATTTGTTTTTGTGTAATTTGTGTGTTAACGGGCCGCCCAATGGAGGATGGGTTCCCTTTTGAGTCTTGGTCCTCCCGAGGTTTCTTCCTATTCCCCACCATCTAGGGAGTTTTTCCTTGCCACTGTCGCCTTTGGCTTGCTCATTAGGGATTTGGACCCATAGTTTTGTTAACCTTGTAAATCCTGTAAAGCGCTTTGTGACAACATGTGTTGTGAAAAGCACTATACAAATATATTTGATTTGATTTGATTCCTTGTTTGCTGGTCATTATTTCTACAGCCCATGTTGCATGTATGCTGTGTTGTTTAACCTCAGTACGTTACCTAGCCTGTTTTGTACTTAGCCTTTGTTGTTGTGTAGCCAGTAATTTGCTTTCATTTGTTTATCATGTCATGGCAATTATAATGGGAATGATTATAGATTTGGCCTTATTAAATCTCGTTCTTCACAGTGCGTCCTGCTCCTGATATCTTCACATTACAATGTACTTGTGACGATGGGTGCGGCGAGAACGACGAGACACAGAATCCCTCGATAGCAGCGAAAGTCACTTTTAATTTTAACAGGTATTGCGCAATAGCGCACGGAGAACGATAAACACAGACTGTACGTGTAGACTTAGACAACGACGAGCACAGGACACTGCGCGAGCGCACATTAAATAGACAAACCACATTAGCCCCACGTAATTACGAGACGATTCACAGGTGAGACACATTATTCACACGACATAACCCTCACCACGAAGTCCCACTGACGCAGACAAAGCACGTGGACAACGTATACACACGCCCAAAAGGGAGGGGCTGGGGTCCTCAACGTGACAGACGCCCCCTCCAAGGGCACTACCTATCCCGGGGTGCCAACAGGACTCGACGGATCCGACGCGCTCAGTCCTGCGTCTGGGAGGTGACCGCCCTCGGGGAAGCGTCCGCCACGGACCGCCTAGAACACCCTCCCTGGGAATACAGGGGAAAAGACGTTAGACACATTAAACGGCACGGTCACAAACACACAGACTGGTACACATACACATAGAGGCACAAACGGGAATAGGGGGTTCGGCAAACAGACGGGAAGACTCACAAACACTGGGACAGACAGACATGAAACAGGCGCCAGGCTACGCGCCAGGAGGAGAGCGATGAGGGGAGAGAGACAGGGAGCTGCAGGTGCTGCGAGGGCCTTCGCTGCGGACCCTCCGCTGGGTGCTGTGCGACTGGCGGATGCGCCTGGCGCAGTGCGGCTGGCGGACGTGCCTGGTGCCGCGCAGTCAGTCCTCCCCCTCGGTGGGCCGTAGGGCATTCCCCCTTCTCCTCTCGATCGCCCCCTGGAGCCGGCAGTGTGGTCTTCTTCCTCCGTCTCCATCGCCTCACTGCCCTGGCTCCAGCTCATGGGCTGTTCCGGGCTGCCACCCCGGGAGCAGTCCATCCGTTCTCCTCCGGAGCGATTGGAGGACGGGGTCCATCTCCCTTTCACCGTTCCACCAGAACACTCAAAGGGGGGCGGACTGCCCTCTTCCTCCGAGTATAGTTCGCTGTCCGTGCACTCGGAAACGCCCGAGCGCACGGACAGAGGACGATCGTCTTCCTCAGGTCCCTCTTCCTCCCCGTAGTCAGCGGGGTCGGCGGAGCACTCAGAGGGCGGGTAGTCCTCCTCCTCGTCCCCTTCCTCCTCCTCTACGACGGAAGAGGGGTTTACGGGCGGAGGGAGGTAGTCCTCCTCGTCTGACTCCTCCTCCTCTTCTTCCCCGTAGTCCACTGTGGACGCGTCGTCCAGCGATGGGGGGTCGGTGTCCTCCCCTTCCCCACCGTAGTCAACGGTGGAGGCATCGCACAGTGACGGAGGGTATGCCCCCTCCTCCTCGGAGTCCCCTTCCCCAAACTCGTTCTCCGGGGTGGACTCCGTGATGCAGAACACACTGGGACCCACCTCCGGAGGCGACAGGGCGCGTGCTGGCGGGGGGCGTTGCTGCCGCTCACGCCAAATCCGCACAGCAGCCTGGCGGTAGTCCTCCGCCAACTCGGGATACGCAGTTTCCCGCGCCGCGCACAGCATATACACGCACAGCGGCTCTTGCTGCAGCTGCTCGGGAGTCGGCATGGTGGTGTTGCACGGATCCTCCTCGAGCTGCGCCTGAGCCGGCGGAACTTCGCGGCGTGGGGGAGAGGACGAAGAGCGGTGAAGCCACTTACCGGGCTTCTTCCCCTTCTTGGGCTTCATTCTGTAGCCTGGCATAGTGTCTCGTAGCTGGCTCATCGTTCTGTGACGATGGGTGCGGCGAGAACGACGAGACACAAAATCCCTCGATAGCAGCGAAAGTCACTTTTAATTTTAACAGGTATTGCGCAATAGCGCACGGAGAACGATAAACACAGACTGTACGTGTAGACTTAGACAACGACGAGCACAGGACACTGCGCGAGCGCACATTAAATAGACAGACCACATTAGCCCCACGTAATTACGAGACGATTCACAGGTGAGACATATTATTCACACGACATAGCCATCACCACGAAGTCCCACTGACGCAGACAAAGCACGTGGACAACGTATACACACGCCCAAAAGGGAGGGGCCGGGGTCCTCAACATGACAGTACTGATAAATTTAAGCAACCTAGTCTACAAATATCTGCCCATCTTGATGATATGCACTAGATGTCTAGTAGGTTTTGGGTGTTCGATTTGACGTTTACATATTTAACTTATCTTGGTATCTTGTATCTTGGTTACATGCAGCTACACAGACAATTCCATAAAAGCACTTTGAAAATGGTCTGTGCTGATGCAATTTTTCTCAGTCGATTTCTCACATCTTGGTTTACATTGGCATCACAACAAGTGCATTTTTCAAAACACTTAGTGCAAACAGCAAATGAAATACCTGCAAAAGCACATACTTCACTCAAATTTTTTTGTTTTTGCCTCAAAAGTAAATATTTAGGTCAATCAATTTGTCAGTGCCATCAGAATATCTAGTCTGTGTGTCATTGCCTATGAACAAGGTAATCAAAATACTTAGTCATGTTGTCAGTGCAACTATAGGGCACAGTTAGTGCAGACTGTAAGTATATTCTGAGGGAAACTAGCTAAGCTTTTGATTTCAAGAATGCTGCACATTCTGTGGTATATCAAATGAAACAATACATTACACACAAAATACAAACTTACACAGAACACAAAGTTACACATGACATTGTTTGACTGTATTGTTTGCACTGCAATTTGTTGACAAACACAAATCTGATTGAAATTCTGAAAAAACTGCAAAATTAGAAACCTCTGCTACCCCTATGAGCTGGTCTTGATGTCCTATATGGTGCAAAAATGCAAAACATAAACTTGAATAATGCTTCAGAAATTATGTCAATGTGCAGCATTACAGCAGAGAGCACATTTATGAATTACAGTACATGTTTTCTCTATGGGATGTTTGGACGATTGAAGACACAGCGACCAGTTTCAGCCATTGGGAGACCATGACTTACATGTAAAACATGGTCCACAATTGTTGCCCATATTTCACCTGGGACAAACCTATGGACATGGAGCCTTGGTTGATCACCCTGTACATGGACTTTTCCATTGTGGGGCTTTGTAATATTACAGTGTTTAACATACATAAATGTTTGCCAATTACAGTAAAGGTTCTTGTAATACACCTCTGACCTGTGGTTGACACCATTGGTTGATCTAAACCTTTGCAAATTCCTTTTCTTACTGTAACTGAATGCCAAAATTTACCTGAGAATAATTTAATCAAGTTAGTATAAATTACCAAAATGTAATAAAAAAATAATGTAAAGTTATGCCTGAGAGATTATGACATGTTCAGTGATGACATAGGCCAGACGATGCACTGTTACCGACTCCGACCTGATTCCCAAAATCCACATTGGAGGGACTGTTGGGCCTAGAAATAGAACTAATATTATAGACTTCTACTTGCTGGGCTGCTCAATGGAGGATGGGTTCTCTTTTGAGTCTTGGCCCTCCCAAAATTTCTTCCTAATCTCCACCTAGCAAAATTTTCCTTGCCACCATCTCCCTTGCTCAATAGGGATCTGGACCCTTGCGATTGTAAAATTTGTGCATTGCAAAAAATAATAATAATAAAAAATAAAAAAACACCACAACATACTGCTGTTCACAGGGATAAAGATTTTAAGAGAATGATAAAGTGTGCTTAGTTATACTGCAACTTGTACTGAATAGGGAATGAAGTTCCCTATATGAGATTTTGAGGAAAGGATCTTGGAGGCCATGGTGGGTTTAGTAGCCATGGTGGGTTTAGTAACTAACGTTACTTTTATTGAATACAAATAAGCGCAGACAGTGCACATATAACAGTCACACTTAACAATACGTGTGAGACTCTTGACAAAGACGAGCACGGGACACTGCACAAACGCACATTAAACAGACAAATCACATAAACCCCACGTGATCACGAGAAGAGCCACAGGTGAGACCGATGAACACGTTCAGACACAACCACACCCACGAAGATCCACAGACGCAGACGACTAGACGTAGACATAAACACACGCCCGAAGGGGAGGGGTCAGGGGCTGTAGCGCGACAGTAGGAGTAAGTATAAACTCTTTTGCCTTCTATTTCCTAGGGGTGAGAAGAACCTTTGACTCTAGAGACCCTTTGGCAACACAATGGTGTCAGATGGCTAGACAGACTGATATTAGAAGGTGGCCCACAGGAAAGCAAAATTTGTTTTTTGATGTCCTCCTGGTCAATGATAATCATTTGCCTTAAATATCCTCTCAGAGAAAATCACTGGGTCATCAGCAGTGGCATATGCTCTTGGAGTTCAAACAATCTTGCTTTGTCCTCTGACAGACCACAAAGCTTATTCAAAAAACAAAATAAATAGAACAGTAGGAAAACCTTTTTTAAGCCAAGTTGACTCAACACAGGACAGGTCCTTAACATACTGCAAGAGCAAAACTGCAAAATTCTAGTGTGTTCCATTTTCAAATCATTTACAAGGAAACTTGCAAGGAAAAGGTGCTTCCAATCATGAATTTATACTAACCAACATCCATTCTCAATGCTGTCAAAACACATCCTGTTAATTCTTTGAGACTTAGAGCCATCCAGGGACAACTAGTCCCCGATCTCAGATAATTGCAGAAGAAGAATGAAAGCCAATTTTAGTGCCTATTAGTGAAAAATATGATGTGAAAAAGGAGGGAGCACAATCTCCATTCAGCAGGAGAACATAGAGCTAGAGGAGATGTGCAGCTCGTCAGTCCCTCCGCAAGGTGTTCATCTTACTGATGACTTATTTTTGATAAGTTACACAACAGCTCCATCAAGCTCTGCTGATTGGCCACATTATTTCATAATAGAATTACAAGCAGGTCTGCTTTGCGTCAGCCATGGACACGAACACACCTAGCAGTATGTATTGGCCCTGCGCCCATCCACGTTTTTGTCTTTCATCTCCTTGCTGCACACATGGTGTGTGTCTTGAACGCAAAAGTCTTTGGGATGTCGGCCAAGATGGGAGCAGAAGCCGCAGGGTCTGACGTGACCTATATTGGTCCTGTGTGTGCCACCTTGCCTTGCCGGTGCCCTCATTCGTATGCATGCACCTGACACACGGCCACTGCTGCGTCTTATGTCCCTGTAGGGAGTGGAGATTAGACTGCTCTATCCTCCCATGTTTTTCTGATAGGAGTGTAAAAGGTTACTGCCTCAAAAATGGTAATGGGGGCGTGGGTGAGAGGTGTGTCAAAAGACGGGCGGAGCCATGGAGGAGTTGAAATGCAGCAGAGAAACACACCCTCCATCCCCTCCTTTGCAGCCTCTTTTAAATCCAGTCTTTTAAACCCAGTATTCTTGTGATAAGAGTCCTCTAACCCCTCACGCCTCCTCCTGCAGCAGATGTGCTTCCTAAAGTATACAGACACGATAACGGCAGAACATGACATCAAGCTGCTATCAGCACGATTCAAACATAGGTCATGAATGAGGGAACATACAGAGGAAACAGAAAAGGAAAGTCTGGTGGACGTGGGAGAGTTGGTGTACTCCATGTAGAGCTCTTTAGGCAAGAATGCTTTTTGCACCTTTGCTGGTAATGTTCAATAAAAAAAGCAGTTGTTGAAGAGCTTCAACACTAATGCATAGAAGCTTCCCTTTGAAAAGCCAATTTGACTTGCTCACTTTAAAAAACAGTGGATGAGATAACGCTGAGGCTTAGGTGAGATATGTTTTGTCAACTCGTCGAGGTGGTAAATCAACACTGGTAATGTAAACAGCTGAGATCTGGGTCCTCAAATTCAAATTATGGGTTTGCTGGCATTTCATGACTAACTATAGTATGGTTAAGACAAAATAAAGGTTGACAATGTCAGAGGTCAAAGCATTCTAAGAGCAAAAGCCAAAATTACTTTTGCTTCTTTTGCAAATATTAGGGCTTTCTCTCCAAACTGAAATTAGCTGAATGTGCATAGTCAGTGCATTTAAGCCACGAGGTTTCATTAGGTGGTAGCTTTCTCAAGTCACTAGCTTGAAGGTGAAAGATTAGCATTGTATGGTTCATCCTAATATTAGCACTCAGCTCACAAAGTCCACATAGACTGAATTTTTTATTTTCCATTTCATAATGCATTTCAGAACAAAACGCAATCTCTCCAGCCCTAAAACATCTTTCATTGAATGTTCTCTGTTGTCTTAATTATTGTTTGTTTTTTTTAAGGGGAATGGCTTTGTGCTAGCTTAAAATTTGACCATATAGGCTGCATTTTGAGTGTTGTCTGTTCTCATGTGGCCTATGTAATCGCAAATCGAGACAGTCTTCTTCTATTCAATGACCTTAATTAAAAAATTGTCTGATCTTTCTCAATAGCTTGACATGTCTGACTTTTATGAAGCAACAGTCTTGAAATAAGAATGAGTCATTCACCGAGTTAATATAGCAGACAATCAGAGTTCCCACAATTATATGACTCAACACAGCACTTTTTAGAGCATTTAGGGTACATGAATACACAGTTCTCAATTATCTCTATTTGGACTGTGAGAGACATTTACATATCAACAGTGATATGTGTACCTAGAAAATACAGTGGAGGTGGAACTGGAACCCTGCATCCTCTTGTATGAATTCAGAGCTGAGGCTTTTAAATAATATTTTCTTTAGTCTTGAGGAAAACATCACTGTATGGAGCAAAATGAAAGACTAGTGCAATCTGTAGTGCTTCGTTTTTAAATGCTTTTTTCACTCGCCACAGGACGAGGTTCTTTGTACTATTGAAGAGTCTTCAGAAATAATACGTATGAGAATTGCTCCTTATCTTACTCTCCTCCCCACACTTTTTTTTCCCTGCAGGCAATTTGCATTTTAATTTGAAGTTTCAACCTATGCTTAATAGAATTAAATTGAGAGACACGTTGACATGATTCTCTGACTCCCTCCAAGACCTGAATAAACACACGAAGGAGAAGCATTTCTGATCCTCAAACAGCATTAACGACCTCACCTGAGATACCAGGAAAATAAGCATTTGTTACTTAAAACACACGTATCCACAGGAGCTAAAAGAAAAAAAAAACATAAAACCAAAAAAGGCACCTTTCTATTTAAATAAGTAATCTCACTGTCTCTACTCTCTTTCCCCAAATCAAAGGTAGCTGACATTTGAATAAAGGAGCACTTTTTCCCTCCTTACTCTCAGATTGTGGATTGTTTTGCCTTTGTAACCGCAGGGCCTATATCTGCAAAATTGGAAGTGGCCTTGTCAGGCATTTGGCTGTTTACAGCACCTTTGAATTTCACATTTGGGTCAATATTGGGTTAGGCTGCAAGGGAAACAGCTGGTAGGGAAGCAATGCCACCATGCATGAACAACCTCGCATGTCCTCCTGTGGAAAAAGAAGATGAAGTTTGGCATTTGATAATTAGAGAGGAGAAAATCAGACTGCAAACAATGTAAAGCCACTGACATTCACTTTTTTCACCATGATGCATTGAAATGGACATTTTGATGGGACTGTTATGAAACAGTCAAAACAGAATGCTATAGTGTCTTTATTAATCTCAATCACTTATCAAACCCTCACTCCTTTTCATTGTTTATAACAAAAAGATTTTCACAACAAGTATTACTAATATTCAGACCACAACAACACATTTGTGAAGACATTTTGTTCAGGACATTGCACTGAATAACCCTGCAGCCACTGTGGTGATCCTAATCTATTCATTTATTCATTCATTCATTAATCAAGACATTTTAAGGTGTAATGGAAAGAAAACAGTGGCATTGGTGTAAGGCAATATATCATTTATTCTGTCAGAGGGACCTCATAACAGGAGCTGCTCTTTATTCAGAACCACTGTCGTAATTTGGGGGGGGGGGGGGGGGGGGGGGGGGGGGGGGCATGTCACGGTTTTGGTCCCCTGCAGTTTTTATGGTTAAAAACAAATATTTAAATAGCGACAAATCAAACGCTAGGACCACGCAGAAAACGACCGCTCCGAGTTCTCACGCTGAACACCCCCCCCCCCCCCCCCCCCCCCCCCCGTCAACGTTCGACACACACACCAACCCCCCCCCCCAGTTCTCAAGCCATTTGTGTCCCCCCGACCTATGCAATCAAAATTTCGTTCATGTTCAGAACCATGGTTTGCTTATAAACCTTGACTGGCGGAGACCTTTCCAAGACCAGCTTTCTTTAACATGTATTCTTTGTAGCAGGGGAAAACCTTTCAGTTATTTCCAAACATGAAATAGGAATTCAGACTCTATCCTGGAACACAGAGGCATCCCCCCACTATGAAGGGACTGTCATGGTAGAATATTCAGAGACCTCAGTAATCCAGCAACTCAAATGATGAGTTTTTACACAGCATATATTTTCTATACATAGATTTTGGAAAGCAGGATTTTTATAGCTCTAATTACAAATGTAAACTGTTATTAACTATGGCAAGAAGTAAAGTGCATAACTAGAACACACTAGAAGAACAGATGATATAACAGGAACTGTGGCAGATGTACGTTAGCAAAACATTGACCAGACATGAGCTGGATAAAATACTAGGAATATGTACACACAGGATAAGGAGTAATGATACACAGGTGAAACAAATTAAGCAGGGAACTAATCAAGGGTTGTAACTACCAAAATGAAAACAATTATACATGGAAGTAAACTAAACCAGGAAGTAAACTAAAGTACATGACAGGAGCCCTAAGGAGCATGGATGGTCGGAGGGTAAAACCATGACATTAGGACTGGGATTGGACCTGCCATCATGAGATGTAAAGTGCAAAAGTGCAACTTCCTGTATGAGATGAAAAAGAGCTGCACGATAAAATATATGAAAAGTTGCTATATCTTTTCTTTAAGGCTTACAAACCAACATGTGAAATTGTTGCTTTTTCCTAATGTGAATTATTAATATGAAAGGGCTGTAATTCATCAACACAAAGGATATTGTTATATAAAAACATTGTCTAGCTATGTAAAATAACTGGATTACAAGCAACCGAAAAAGAAAAAAATGTAGCAACTATTATACCGTTCAGCCATGAGTGTGACATGCTGAGGTCTTTCAAGAGAAAACAGTTCACACTGTTATGACAATTAAGGTTTGTTCTTGATTTTATATATTGGAATTTTTGACCACATGCAAACACAACATTTCTTTTGCTTAGTAACAAAGCTCTCTTGCCAGCCAGTCTCACTAAACAGTTATCATATTGCAACTTCAATGTCACGAAAGGTTAAACAGCAAATTAGTTACGCTTTTTTACCCTGGGCAAGAGCTCCAGTATATATCCTTCTTACCAGGGTTGGCACCAGTGTTTTTGGCCCTATGAAAAGATAACATTAGACCCACCAATACAGGACATGTCAGTTCATAAAATATTAACAATAACCAGACATACATGGAGCATTCTGAATACACTGGAATTCAGTAATATTCCCTATTTCAGTGGTAAAATAATTTATTGTTATCATTAAATAATAACTTATGTAATAACTTATTATGTAGGGTTCTCCCCTGCTACAACTTATGTAACTTATGTAAATCTACATTAATCTCTTCAAATGAAAGAAATTAACATCAAATGATAATGTTACAAATAATGAAGAATGATAAAAGTTTGTGGAAATGGAAAATGGAAAGCAAAATGGAAATGAAAGTGCCTGAAGGTCAAGTGGTCAAGTGTCTCCACATCAATAGTCTTCTTCCACTTGATGTCTTCATTGTGCATAACAAATTTTATGGCAATCCAGCCATTATTTTGAGATTTATCATATTCTGAGTTTTGTACTCAGCCTGTGGGCTTTGTGTTTGTAGTGAGTCAATTTTAGTTTATTTTAGTCTGGGTTGTAATTCTTGTTTCGTTTACCGTTGTTTGGACTCACTTTCCCTGTTTAAGCTTTGCCCCACTTGTCATGATATTTCCGATTTCCCCGTGAACGTTTTCAACTCTGTTTTTGTCAGTGTGTTGTGTTTTCACCTGTTGTTTCGCCTCATGCTTTTTGGTCCGATTCTGTGTTGTTATTAAAATTCTTGACAGAAAAAAACAGAAATGTAGAAATATTTGCAAATTTATTTAAAAAGCAAACCTGAAATATCACATGGTCCTAAGTATTCAGACCGTTTGCTCAGATGGGTTGCTGAGTGTACATTAATGAGAAATAAAGTTTACTTTTTATTTCCCATAGATTTTAGCAATGGCTACAATGAAACAAAGAGTGAAAAATCTAAAGGGGTCTTTAATAAAGAAATAAAGAATATTTTCTGTACACACTGTGGGTGAAATGCTGACCTCACCAAAGCCACTTTCAGGTTTCATCCAGTTCACAAATATTTGGACCTCACTTCTCTCTTTGCCACTGTGATTCGGACAAAGGTTGCAAAGCAATGAGAAAACCAGCCTTAAACAATGAATCAAACATAGCCAGCATCATCAAGCATTCTTCATGTAGGGTTAAAGTACCTTTAATGAGGAGATGGTATATCATTTGATGTTGGCAACAGAAATGAAATTTCTAAATTTCATAGATTTAGTGTTTCTATAAATCTGTCTTTGCATGTTGAATCCAAATTTCTCTTGCACTTTTGTTATTGTTCCAATATACTTCACCATTATGTATAAGGACATGTGGTGCCTAGGACAGTGGAGCTCCATTATGTTGGCAGACTATTGTGGGAACGTAGTAAACTAACTACATTATTTATGAATAAGTATTATATAAGTATGGTAATATTTCATTGCTATGTTTAAACCACCAACATTAAAACTACAATCAGGCCTTCTTTTCTTAGTTTGTGATTTAAATAGTTAGAAAAGAAAAGCATTGTTCTTCCCAGTTTGTAAAATAAGATCTGATGAGATCTGAGCTGTATCTGAATAATCCGAGCTGTACCTGAGTAATATTTTTTACTAAATACTTTCTTACTTTTTATCACAACCTTTACTTCTACTTGAAAGTAGCAAAATTTACTCCACCCACCCACATATTTGTATTTATATGTAGAAATTTTGACGGGCAGGGTGAGTGAAATAAAATGGAAGCGATCACGCCAAGTCTCAGGGAAAATGGAAGGTTTAATAGAAAAGTACGCAAACCAAAAACCCGTGACTTGATCCAAATGAAGGATATAATAACCAGCGGTCAACTGGTACAAAGACAAGACATATAGACAAACAAACGACCCTCAGGTGAGACGGATCGGTAGGGGGCCCCGTACCGTGACAAATTCAAGAGAGATACATTCTGTCATCTTAAGAATTAAATTCAGGACACCCTAAGACTCAATGTGGTTGCCCCTCTGTAGCTCAGGTAGAGGTGTATGGTATTTGTTTAGCTTACAGCATTACATTGTAGTTCTAAAACATATCAGTATCATAATATTTATTGCAGCATATTGTAAAACAAACGGTCAATTCTCTTACAGCCCATCAGGAAACAGCAGAAGACATTAATGATTAATGTTGGGTTCTACACTTTCCCACTCACCAAGCTTAGCGTTAATAGTCTTTATTCATGTGGTGTGCAGTGGTTGTTCCCTTGCTCTGCTCCTGTGGGGCTACATCCACTCTGTTCTCCCCCTGCACCATTTTTCTCGATGTTTCCTCCTCCTGGGAGCATTCACGAAGGCTCCGGCACATATGCACGCATTATTCGCCCCTGATCCGAGGTCAGCTTTCCCATCTTATTCATCATGGTAAAGATTAGAAGAGAGATTGGAAGAACCTGTTTGCAAGTCTGTGGCTAAAGGTGGAATGCTGTGAGAAATCGAAAGTGTCCCCCCCACCTGCACCAACAACCTCAACCCCCCTCTCCCCACCACACACAACCACAACATTATTGCATATTCGTCCTCCCTCTGACAGACAGGTAACTCCAGAGGCAGTCATGCTACATTCCCAGAAATCTACACTGCTGTGGTGGAATGTGCACTGAGCTCCATCACATACACAAAAATAACAATCCAGTATAATGGTGCACAACAGCCTGAAATCCTGAAATGTAAAGGGAGCAACATGTTGATATTGTGTGCAAAAACAGCTATTTGGGAAACATGCCATTTTGAAAATAATTTTTCAAAACCCAGTGGGTACAGTTTAGATTGGCAGCTTTAGTTATTGTTTGTAGCACTGTGGCTTCTCGTGTTGTGTGTACAGAAGGGTTGAGTGTTTCAAAGTTTGGGAGGATGGGATGTGAAGTGCTGTGTAATTGGGCCTCATTTAGGAGTCCAAGTGCATGCGGCTGCTGTAACGGCTCGTGCACTGGGCTTGTCTGGCTGGTCAGTGTCGTGAGTGTTTACTTCTCCATTACACAGATGTATCATGATCTAGTTGAACGCTTGTTGGTGTGAAGGGCACAACTGCTATATTTTGTGCTGCAGTCTCACAGGCTACTATCTTCAAAATATCCCTCACATGGGCCATCGGATGTTTTTACAGATATGCGAGGGCTTCAGTGCAATACTAAGGCCCTGGTTTTAAAGAACATCTAAAACAGTCGCATGCAAGGAGAAAATCTTTTTTTCTTTCCTTACAAAACATTTGTGAATCCACTACATTCTGCAATTTGTTCATAAACGTTTAATGCCTGACATTTGCATGCAGTTAAAAATAGCTGAATTGTTGACACGATTTAAAATTTAAAGTGCTGTCTTTTAGATCACCGCTAAAATGCACTGCTGTGAAAATTAAGAGGATGTTTAGAGATCACAGTATAACACCAATGTTACGGAAGGAGGAGGCTGGCACGACAAGCGGGTAACTCAACATAAAACGTTTATTAGTACTCAACAACAAATAAAGTGTGGCGCGTTTAGCACAAGCACTCCACATGAAACACTCACAAGGCACGTTCTTCAGACAAAGACGAACACGAGACATTGCGCAAACGCACAATGCCCCCCCCCCCCCCCCCAAAAGGGAACAGGTTTGCAGATGGTGGCCACGAACAATTACCCTCTTCTTAACCTTCCTGACTGATTCTTTTCTACAGTACTACAGTTTTGCATTTTGCTAATGTCCTGGATATTAATGGTAAAGTGGGACGACACCTGCAGCATCTTGTCCAGGTAGTGAGGCTCCTCCAGGATGACTCGTCTATATGATCCAACTCAAACAGGTTGGCTGTGTTTTCCAGCACAGTATCAATAGCACGGAGGAGATACCAGGACATACGTCATTATAAAAGGAGAACTGCACATGGCCACAGAAGGGTTTCACCCCAGGAGCAGGGCTGGTATCTGCTACATTGTGGAAGAAGGAACAGGAAGAGCACTGCTAGGGAGTCTGACTAAATGACCTCCAGTGGGTTACTGTTGTGCATGTTTCTGACCAAGGTGACATGAGGGCCACCTTGTGCACACAGCCTGCACCGGGAATCTTGCCATTTGCCATTGATGGTATGGGGGGAGGGGGGGGGGGTGCATATACTTGAGGGGTATCACAAACCTCCATGTGATAGCCAACCATACCCTTACCGCTGATTACCGGGATCAAATCCTAAGTGCAAATTGGTAGACCTCAGGGGGAACAGTGGGATTCACATTATGAGTTGAAATTCACTGAAATCTGAGCTTGTGATTTACATTTTACTCTTATTTTTGTGTGATTTACTATCCAGCCCTCAGGGGGTTGATGGTTTTGGTTTCCATTAATCATTGCCTTGTTATTTTTTCTCAACTAAACAATTCATATCAATAAAGATTTTAAACTTGAATCTTTTGTTCATCAAGAGCCAGTGTGTGATATAAGTATTAATTTCCACAGGTTTCCTTGTCCTCTCACGGCTACTTTTCTATTCCGATGGACCTGAAAATCAGGCTTTGATGGCTGTTTGAGCATCGTGGCTGCAGCTGACAGAGGTGCTGTTAAATGATTTGTCATTGTGGCAGATTTGCAGAGCCATTGGCCCCCTAGTGGGACATCAAAGAGCCCCAGTGTAAATCAGGTGCGTCCCAAGTCTTCCATGCTCGCTGCGGTACATGCTAGCTAACATGCTGAGCATCAAATGAAACATCTGTGCTGTGTGAAGGTGTGAAGCAGCTGATAATCATTTTAAAATCACATGTGTTTGCTGGATAAATAACATGCTAAATCACAGTGTGCCTGTGTACTCTAAAATGCATCAGAGTTTTTGGCATGGTAGCACCAGGTGCATCTTGCTGGGTTTAGTTACAAGCACAGCATTGTTAATAATCTACATACTTGTTTTATTTCTGTTTTTCTGTTTCTATTTTTGTTTATACATGATATTGTTGGTTCTTCCTTTAATTTTTTATTTAAATGAAAGAAATTGTAATTATCATGAGGCCTAACAGTGGCATGGCTGACTCTGCTAAAATGTTGTACTGTGTCACAAAGCCTTTTTAATAATAACTAGATGTGTTTACTTTGAATGGTAGCTGTGAATGGAATAGCACACCCTTGAGAGTTTAATTCATGTGGAAAAAATAGATTGAGAGAGGGCAGAAAATATCTATAATTGGAATCTGTTGACTCCAGACGCAAATCTTTGCTAACGCTCAGCAGACCTGCTTGCCTTCACTAATGGGAAAATATCTGCAAGGCTACACTCACTGTGAGGAAATAGCGGCAATGCCTTTTATGCCATGGAATGCATGTTATGTCAGCAGTGTTCACAAGTTCTTACATACTAGAGCTGGTCACACACTAAAGCTTATTACGTTGTTATAATGTAAGCAAAAACCAAGTGCTCAGCTAATGAGTCTAATAAAATAAACATACTAGTGCATTTCACAATTGTAATTGTGCAGTTGGTTTAAGGAAGCAAGACTGAACAAAACATGCCTTCCAAGTTACACTGCATTAATACACGCGCCAGCCAGGATAGCCCTGGAGAAGGTGCTTACCGCTCTTAGCAGCATGCAAATACAATAGAGAAGTGTGAAGAAATGAATGGGGAGTTTATCATACAGCATCAGCCTGCTGACAGAAACTACAGCTGACATTTATTTGGATGGGAGGACTGAGGGAGAAGAAAAAAATGACAAAAGGAATGTAGGAGTCGGAGAAGAGTGAGCACCTTGGTAATCTGTCAGGATCTGAAGCCTTTCGGGAGATCAGAGAGATTCATCTTGTTTAATATGTCGAGTCCAACTGGCAGAGAGTGGAGAAATGGAGAGGGCTGTGTGTGTGAAGAGACTGGTGGGGGCAGCGGAGAGAGGTGGAGGAGCAATCATAGGGAGGAGCAAGCCAGGGTTACTGAGGACTCCTGATGGGACTAATGAGGTTCATATACCAGTGAACACGCTCCTTGAAGAAAGTGGAGCCTCATTGTCTCAAATCTCTTTCTGCTGGGGTCCACATGCAGTCTACGGAGGCATAGATCCTCATGCCAATAGTTTATGTCTAGCTATGTACTCAACTTACTTCTAGCTACCCCATTGAATGGGAGAACAGGCATTGAAATTTAAATGGACATAATGCGACTTTTAGCATTGCATCTAATAAGAATGATAAAATAGTCAAATAAAATGAACATGATAGTACATTAGGTTTTGTTTAGGTTTTTTGTCTTTTTTGTTTCTCTCGCAAGAATTAAATGCTGAACCCCGATCGTCTCAGTTGCCCGATGGCAAGCGACAGCTGTGTATCAATTAGGCACTTATGAGGAAATTGCGATGCTGTTGCTGATTCTGAAAAAAAAAAACAACCCTTCGTGCTGGTATCTGCGAGGGCTCTCACTACGTGTCTGGCTTAACAATGGCTGCATGAAAAGCACTGCGATCAATATTTCTCCACTAATTGAAGGGCTTTTTATCTGAACCGGTCTCAGCAGGCCTTGGCATGGAAGAGAAGATGCTGAGGGAAAGATTGCTGTGAGCAGCTGCTCCATATTCAGCTCCCTTGTCCACTTCACAGTACTGCTCCCTCTAGAAGGTTCTTGAAGGTACAGGAAAAAAGCCAGGGCCCAACTTGTCAACATAAGAAATACCTCTATCCCTAGACATAAGGCACAAAGAGACCTTTCAGGAAGCTTTTTTTTTTAGAGTCATTGGGATTCATTTAATCTTGTGAGAAAGCTTTTCATTGGCTGCGTTTCATCGCAAGGGTGCCATTTTTGGAAGTGACTTTGTCACTCTCCAACTGGTTCATCTAGAAATGCCCCAGTGATAGAACATCTAGAAATGGACTGATCACCATTGCAGGGAACATATTCAATTTACATATACAATATAGGATTGTACAGTCCACTATACACCCAGACAATTCCTCGTACAGCATTATGAAAGCTAGCATGCTTGGATCATGTGTAGACACAACATGCTGTGGGTTTTAATTGGCACAGATTGAAATCAATAAAAGGCAGGCAGACATCCAGGCAGTTGGATCCTTCCCAACAATTCAATATTTTATGACAGGGAGTTAAAGTCAAGCTTAAAATACATCAGACGTTTACATTTTATGTTGTCTGCAGTACCTGTCAGAGCATGGCACATTGAATGGACAGCTTCTTGAGACAATAAATACTTCAAACAGACAAAGGTGAGTTTTTAACATTTTAAGGTAGCATCCAGTTGCAGTCAGGATAGATTTTATGTTAAATGTTCTTTTATGTTAAAAATGGCTAGGCTAAGGTAAACTGATGCTTAGAGAAGTTCTGGCTCTTTCAGTATGTTAATGTGATCTAGGGCTTCTGTGTTTTCAAGGTAAACCATGTCGTGGTTGGACTGAACCTGCAGCTTTCTTTGATGTTTTTTGAGCCATGTTGCTATGCCTTAAAGTAGTACAATATGGCCCTTATTCCTACATGTCTAGGTAAAGCTGAAACAGCTCATTTGGCCCTACAGTATTTTGGGAGGTGCTCTGCTGTCACTGAACTTTGACCCACTGTGGCCAGGCTTCAAAACCAATATAAAATATTGACAATATTTGTCTGGGCCTACACAAAGAAAATTAAAAAAACAAACAGATGTGATTCACAATACAGCATTTCTAAATTAGATATACTTACATATATAATTGACATTCCAATAAAATCTTACTTTTTACTGAGAACTGTATGAGTGAACCATCTACCACTATGATTGTGAGGGAATGAAACAGAACTGAAGTAGTTTCTTGCTGTGAAGCTCTGACAGTGGAGTGATAGCACAGACGCATCTCTGGCCATGGCAAAGGGATTTAGTTTATCTTAATACGCTTAGCCAGAATGGCTTCCGTCTCATCGCAATATTGAAAGGATATATATTTTTGTCATTTTATGAATTGAGTGCCACAATTCTTTATGATTTTCCTTGAAGACGAAAGACAGTGCTCAGAGTAACAGACTGCTCAGAGTAACAGACTGCTCAGAGTAACAGACTGCTCTGTGCGAGTAACCAAGGTCAGCTGCTGCGCTCTCTGCTCCACACTAGAGCCCTTATAACAGCAATACAAAGTAAAATCCAATTTGTATGTAAATATATCTGTTCTACCCCCATTCAAATTCTACATGTCAAAAAAAGGACAACTGAAGATGATTTGTGCTTAAACAGTGAGCATTTTAAAATGACAGTTCTCTTGTCATTTGATTTAATGGCTGAGCATAACTTGCTCTTCCCTGCCTGCTTACCATATCCTGTTCACCCCTGCTTCCTTCTTTTCTGAAAAGCATGGGCAGTGATAAGGAAATGTGTCCCTGTGGGTGATTTCAGGTCTCCATGTCTGACCGTCATCCACAGCAAACACAGCTGAATTACATAAACTACAACCTTAAGCAGCTGTAGCTACACATCCCTCATACTCTACAACCTTAAGCAGGTGTAGATAGAGCTTGAACTGTGCTTTGCGTCCTCCCTTGTGTATTTCCTGTAGCTGCTGGACTGTTCCTCTTCAGGGAAAGTCAACTGCCATTGTAGGTTTGACTGTCAGACATATTTATGATCTGCAAATGATCTAAGATTTTAGAGGTGGAACTGTTCCACAGTACCCATAACTCCCTGATCCCACCATTCACACTGGCACGGAAGCAAAGAGCTCACCACTGTTTCACGCTAAAGACAAGTTCTGCTACAGTGCCAGCAGTGAGTCATTGTTTATGCTCCTGTTCTGACCCACTCTTTGTGACTTTGCTGCCATGCTGACAGGGTGGGTTTATATAACATACTCAGGCCTCTTTTCTGCACTGAAGCGTTAAACGTGGCCAAAGAGGCAGCCTGTCAACCAGCAGTCTGCTGTGTAATTAGCATAATTAACAGGTCTTCCATATGGGTAAGGAGAAGACTGTCAAGGCGCTGCAGTTACACCAAAGGAAGCATATAGTGTTATGGGTTTGAATGTTCTATCTACCTGTACATAGGCTGAACAAATTGGTGGCAGACTCAGAGAAGATGATTACTGTTTGTGCGCATGTCATTGAGACATATCGTGGTATGGCCCCTCTCTGGAAAGGGCGGGGGAAAGATCAAAAGAGAGAGAGTGGAGGCTTTTGATGTAAGCCTTCTGCGCCAAAATTACGGCCTTTAATTAGTCTCAGACCGCAGTGATGCATGAAATGATGTCCTGCAGCATGTCACTAAGACCTGTCTGTGATGGACATCGTGAACAGAAATAACCATGACACTCGCATGCTGTACACCTACTAATGTTGTCAAAAAATTATTTTAAAAATAATAATCTGCTAATATGTTCGTTAGCAGAATTATGAATCTAAACTTACAGCTGCCTTTCTGACTGGCTGAACTAAAAAAAACTGAACTAAAAAAATTAACGCATTTAACGCACGAGACACTTTCGCACCGTGGAATGTTTCTCAGTGCACGAGTTCCAGGCATACATTTACATTTACATTTACGGCATTTAGCAGACGCTCTTATCCAGAGCGACTTACAAAAGTGCTAAGTGTTTAGTCAGAATATGCATCTCTATCTAGTATAAACAGGTTTAAGTCCAAACTACTCAAGCTCAAGCACTGCCATAAACAGTTGCCAGTGCTGATACCTAGAAAGAAGACAACAAAATATAAGATTAGACACAGAGCAATACCTAGCAAGACTGAAATACCTACAAGACTACATTAGCAAGTGTTCCCAGAGATAAAGTGCAATTAAAATTTATACCAATGCTTCAGTAGATTAGTGCTTATAAGTGCTTTACAAAGAGATGGGTCTTCAGTCTGCGTTTGAAAACCGTGAGAAAGTTCGCATACAGATTATATGGACGCACAATAAGATGAGCATGATGGAGATGACTGAAGAGGCTACGCTGGTGGATGGGAAATTTAAATATAAGAAACTTCCAGACGGAAGTACAAACACAAATAGTGTTATTTGCACTTTATGTATGAAAGAGTTCTCTTATCAAAGGAGCACTTTCACCCTTTGTTACCACCTTAACGCAAAACATGTTGGGGCTAACGCGCAGGTCAGTAATGATAACTTCAGGGTTGCCAACTTTTGACGTTCGCTTGGAGTGAGATTTAACCTGGAGCCAGTGGCGAGTGTATTTTGTTGAGCGGGGGGGGTTGGGCGAACGAAAGTTGTTGAGCGGGGGGGGGGGGGGGGGGGGGGGGGGGGTAAAATGGGCACAGATTCACACAGATTCAGTGTTATATCGCCGGTGGATGGCGCCAGAGCTAGCGAACTAGTAACGTATTGAATCATATATGTGGATCTGAGGTAAATAAACTGGATATTTTTTTTCGGCATGGGATATCGGAAATGTGGCGTGAGAGCGTGTGAAAACGGTCAAATGCGTGAGAGTTGGCAACCCTGTAACTTATTGATAGCTGCTAAATGTAGCCTACTCCTAGTACGATAGGGTGACCAAACGTCCGTGTTTCCCCTGACATGTCCGTATTTCACATCCTGTCCCGGGTTTTTTTAAGTGAGAAAATGTCCTGGTTTTTAAATGACCTTCATTTGACCATTAAGACTGGATTAAACTTTCGCGACTCCGCACACCTTGCGCGAGCGGCGGAGGCGTTTATACTTGACGCGTCACATTATTTGCAGTGTTGTTAGCTCTCTGTGGTCGAAGGCTTACAAGAAGCGCTGCAAATTGTGTCAACTGATGCAAGTTACGAAAGACAATGTCGAAGAAAATCCAACAGCTGTATGATGAGGAAAGGGAAGTAAAACAGGTTATTGTGAAGAGCGCCACTAATGTGGCTACACTGTAAGCCCGGATAAGTTGAGTTTACTTAAAAATATTAGTAAACCGGTTGCCTTAAAAATTTAAGTAATGTACAATGAAAACTTGAGTTTAAAAAAAAGTTGAGTTTACTAAAAAATGTAAGTAATGTGCAATGAAAATGTTAAAAAGTTGGTTTGCATCAAGTCTGGGAATCGAACCCACAACCCACCGGTCACAAGACCAGTTCCTTAACCACTAGGCCATGACTGACTTTGTATTTTGAGTTCAAGAAATAAAATATTGATTTATATTTTCTTTTCTTTTTTACTTTAATTACAAATATTTAGTGAAAAAGAAAGACAAAATAACATTACAGTAATTTACATTAACCACTACTTAGACACTGAGAAAATGACTTCTCTAAACTACTGCTGGTACTAAAGACATTCTGACAGTAAGTAAAAGAGAACATGAATTGTAGGCCATAATGTGAACACCACAAACAGCACACAAGAGCAAAAACAAACACAGAAACATGTAGTTTCACACTACAAGTTGATTTTTTTAAGTCTGAAGTTTGGGTAGCAGTTCACGACTACCAATTTTGAGCATTACTTGCTGCATGAAGCAGAAAGTGTTTTTCATGCCCTTAGGGTAGACCAGGTGAAGGGCATAGATGAGGCCGAAAAGAAGACACACGGCCTGGGGTAGATTGGCCAAGTTGTCCATCACCACAATTCTATATGGTTCACTTGTTGCAAAAGCCGTAAGAATATCCGTCAACAAATAAAGTTAATATTAAAAGAAAATACTGCTCGTAAACAGCCTAGGCTACCGAATAAAACGCAGCAG
This sequence comes from Brachyhypopomus gauderio, assembly GCF_052324685.1. NCBI lineage: Eukaryota > Metazoa > Chordata > Actinopteri > Gymnotiformes > Hypopomidae > Brachyhypopomus > Brachyhypopomus gauderio. The sequence continues at coordinate 23,428,067 of NC_135221.1, read as the reverse complement.
GTTAAAAAATTGGCCGCAAACTGCAACTGACTTGTGTTTTGCCTATATGTGTCTGCCTGGCCTGACTACAAACAGCAAGCTAACAAAATGGCGGAAAAGTGTTCAACAATAAAGTTTTTAAGTTGATCAGTTGAAAACATTTAATTTTCTGTTCATTAAACGTAAAATTGTTAGTAAATTTCAGTGTGTGCAAATATGAGTACAATATACTTAGATTTGATAGTAATGCAATAAAACTTAAATACATTGAAATTAAACAGTTGAGTAGATATAAAATCCGGGTTTACAGTGTATGACTGGGGATCACTGGACCTCTGTTAGCAACAAGAATTATCTTGGTGTGACAGCTCATACTATAGATGATGAATGGAAGATCCAGTCATTTGCTTTGAGCATGCACTGTAATCAATTTCTGTAGTTTTCACAGCATTGTTACTGTAAATGATCAAATTCTTACTGTAGAACCTATTTACAGCATGTTACTGTAGTTTTCACTGCATTATTACTGTAAATGATCAAATTCTTACTGTAGAACCTGTTTACAGCATGTTACTGTAAATCTGCAGAGTATCATGGTCAAAATTCAGTGGTGGGTGAACTCTACAGTAAATATAATTTTGCTGTGAATAATAATACAGTAATTTTGAGCGGGATTTATTCAGCAATTTAAACAGAAATCCACTTTTGCTAATGGTAGGCAACATCCACACAGACAGAGATAATGTCTTTATATCCTTCATAGCTGATACATGCTGTGTAGTTAGCTGTATAACAATATATATAAACCCGCGATGAAAATTAACGCGGGTTTATTTGAACCCGCGTTGAAATCACTGTTTTTATTGTAGGCACGTACACCAGCAGCCAGTCTTCTAGTGCTAATGGTTAGCTCAGCTAACGCTACTAGCCGAGCCTTTTTTAGCTCGCATCTTTCAGCTAATAAACAGTCTGTGTCGAGGTAGTAACTGGTACTAAGCAAGATGAATAGCATTGAAAGCTTTGCTTTCATCAGTTTATTCTAGTATAGTGTAAATGAACATGAAGCCGGTGTTTATCAGCTCTCACTTCAACCATTCTAAGGTGCTGCTCTGCTACATAATCTTACACTGCACTGGGAGAGGGAAACGTTAGAGAGACCCCTTCCTTAGCTGCTAATGTGTGTTAAATTACCACAACTTACTCATTGTATATGACATTTTGATAGAATTTGTTATTTTGTGACATTTAGTGGATAACGTCATCAGTTTGCTGTAGGAGTAATGTTACTGCATAAACGTGTTTGCTAGCATGTATGTGTTGGTGTGCCAGCTAGCTGCATTTAGTGAAGCTCATCACTCGTTTTTTGCTAGCCGTGAGTACCAAGTACGGAAGACCAGTGTTGCCAACTTATGACTTTGTCGCTATGTTTAGCGACTTTTCAGACCCAATTCAAGGATTCCCCAGCCCAGAAAGGAGGAATTTAATTGTTTTTATTTCTAAAGCTTTTTGTGTTTTTATACAGTTCCACATTTAATATTGTACCTTGTATTTAAATGTTCTAAAATGTGTTAAAATATTCAAAGCAATACAATAAATTGAATTTTGTGGGACAACACTGTCGTCTTCATTTTACAGTGTATAAATGTCAATGTGTAAATATAATCCTTTTTACAGTAATTAACTATATTAAATTGAATACAATACTTTTAAGCTGTAAAGCTCTTACAGTAGTTTTATAATTACTGTAATAATACAGTAATTTTACTGTGATAAAAATTAAGAGTAAGAACTGTAAGTACTGTGATTAAATGTACAGTATGCATACTGTGAAACTGATTACAGCAACTTACCAGCTAATTGCTGCCAGTAAGTTACTGTAAATTTCACAGTAATCTTTTTACAGTGTGCAGAAGACCACTTCTAGGCACTTTGGAGATGCCTGTGGCAGAGGCCTGGGAAATTAAAGAAAAAGTAAACCATCTAAAATGGTATTAAAAAACATCTTCTAATTTACTTCAGTTCTTCTTATTCTTCCAATATCCTGAGCAAAACTCCCAAAATTAAACAAAGTTTTTGGTCAGAATTTCCAGTGTTCTGAAAACTGTTTGCTCTGTTTTCTGCACTCATTTATTGGTCTGTGTAGTAGACTGGTGGAAAAATAAACAAGATGTTGAAGTTTGATTATGTTCATTGATTCATTCATCATTCAAACTCAGTGCCGGCGCCAGGACATATACAGTGAGGGGGCGTCAGAAAATTTCGAGGTGGCGAACGTAAGTTGTTAAGCGGGGGGGGGGGGGGGGGGGGGGGGGGTAAGTTGTTGAGCGCTTGGGTGGCGGTGTGTGACGATTGTCGAGGGGGCGCCGTGCAGCGATTGTAGTAAAAAAATGGATCTTATTACTTACGTTGAGGGGGCAGGACACCTTGCCTGAGGGGGCGACGCCCCCTTTCCCCCCCCGTGTAGGAAAACACAGGGACTTTATTACATGAGAATGATGAGCAATGGCGATTGATTAGTATCAGTATTATTTGGAATTTACATACTTCCCAAAATCTGGCAGCCACGCACCCTTATTCTGATAAAATAGCTAATTGTCAAGACTGAGAAGTGTTGGATGAGCAGCAAGTGTCCATTTTAGGCTATCATAGCATTTTAGATATTTAGGTTAAAGGTGTGTTGAAAGGCTGTTATAGTAGTTTGTATTTGTAGCCTCTGCTGTGGTTCAACGTGTTTTAAAAACTCAAACAAGTGAAATTACAGATTTTAAAATGATAAATAAAAGTTTTGCAATTTAAGCATGACTGCAACAAGTGTAAAAAAATATAAAAGATTGCAAAAACATTGCAAAAGATATGCCCACACTGAATAAGAGTACAACGGTGTCAAATGCTTTTAAGACATTAGAAGAATTAGAATTGAGCTGTTATATCAGAGATATTCAGAAAATACATATTAGAGATGAATTCAATAAAATTATAAAAGTTATTGTGATATAATAATGCTAAGATTGAATCCAATGATTTTAACCAGTAATTTTTTAAATAATTTTTTTTCTACGTCGTACCCCACATACATAAATTACAAGTCGGTTGTGCTCCGCTAATTATGAGGGGCCGATCTAAACCAAAAATGCCAGGGCCAATTTTTTTTCCCAGTCCAGCCCTGACAGTAATGCACTGCTTTTGATGACCTGTAACATCAACGGCGTTGTAACGACAGGAAAAGTAATTAATTTTATTATCCCGTTACTGACAAAATGACGCAGTTACGTAACGCCGTTATTTTTAACGGCGTTATTCGCAACACTGCTCATATCATACTTGTCAATGATAGCAGTGATACTGTGTAGTAATAGTTGGGGTCCAAGTGTTTATTTTAGATATAATCCCTTGAAACCTTGGAGTTAACTGGTGTTAATGAGCTCAGTAGTGACTGAAAAGAAATTATCCACAACATGATTTGCAAACAAGAAGAAAGGCAGGAGAAATGCTCTTAAGGCAGGAGAAATGTAACGTATAGTGTAGTGCTGCTCTTAAGGCAGGAGAAATGTAACGTATAGTGTAGTGCTGCTCTTAAGGCAGGAGAAATGTAGCGTGTAGTGTAGTGCTGCTCTTAAGGCAGGAGAAATGTAGCATATAGTGTAGTGCTGCTCTTAAGGCAGGAGAAATTTACCATATAGTGTAGTGCTGCTCTTGAGGCAGAGGATGTATATTGTATAGTATAGAATATTTAGAATAGGTCTTTCAATGTTAATTTATTTTATTTTTTAAATTTGTTTAGGGAAAGAAATGGAGAATATTTGGGTTGAAGGTGTCAAACGAAAGCTGAAGAAGTTTACAGATCCTGAGATTATCCAAGAAGTTGTTGTTATTTTTGAAGAAGAGGAGAAGAACTTTATGCAGTCTTATATAAAAAAATTGGAAGAGGAAACTCACAGCTACTTTAAATCTCCTGTATGTACTCGAAAGGGCTACTACTATTATGCCTGTGAGAGATCCAATAAAGCAACTGGAAATAGCAAAGGAAAACCAACCAAAACTACGGCTAACTCTTGCAGGGCATATGTCTCTTTCAGTATAATCAAAGATGCTGGATTCACAGGTGCTGTGTTTTAGACTTTCACCAGGCAAAGAGGTAAAGGGAAATGTTATATGAAATATATTTTAAATAAATTATGATCAGATGGCTACTTGGGACTTTTATCAGTCCCATTATATTTTGAAAAGACAAAAGTATGATCGAAGTCTTAGCATTCCTGGGGGGTGTTCCAAGAAACGGGTTAGGCGAGAAAACCCGGGTAAGTTAACTCAGAGTTCACGGAAACTCGAGGTTTTCCATTCCAGAAACCGAGCTTAGAGAGAACCGGAGTCAGTTACTATAGCAACTTATGCTCTGAAGCTAACCTGCTCGCTGGCAGGTTAACTTGGACCTGACCCAGAGTTACAAACACGTCATCATGACGTGTCCTTTCCTCGAAGATCATGTGGATATTGAAGCTCAGTTTATTCGCTGAGTTCTTCGTCGGGAACGCCTTATAAAACCCTGAATAGACATAGGCCTATAATTTACGGATTATTTTTTAATGAACGTTATCGTTTTTCACCACAATCCATTACTTACATCAATAAAATTATTAAGCGTCACATTTCAAATATTACACATCGCGGATCAGCCCTAAATTCTCTCCAGATTGTTATACATCGCTCTTCGTTTTTTGCTAGTGGAAGTTTTTTTTTTATAGTGTAGGAGATGCGGAATCTGTCAGCAAAGCTACTGTATGTCGGTCTGTCCGAAAACTATGTCTGGCATTAAATTGACATTAAAAGTGCCCGGTTTTGTGGTGTTTCCTGGGCATAAGCCAGTTATGGACATCAAAGAGGAATTCCACAGCATCGTTGGTTTGTCTTTAATTCACATGGACAATAAAGAAATTAGGCAAAGGAGAAGCAGTATATAACAAACTTCATTCCATTTACATTTAAAAAATTTCCTAGAGTGATTGGCTGTATTGATGGAACCTACATATGCTACCTATTCCAGCACCATTAGAACATGAAGGTGATTACATAAACAGAAAATCCATCCATAGCATTAATGTACAGTTACTAACCTTTATAATACTTAATGAATAATGTACTTATCTTTAATGGTAAGAAAACGGTATCTGCACATTTTTAAATCTCAAATTCAATGACTTTTTAGACCTTTTTAATACCTCTCACAAGAAAAAATAATACTATTACTGGGGATGCAGGTGTGTTCCACATAGTTGACGGGGGGGGGGGGGGGGGGGGGGGGAGTGGCGAACGAGAATTTTTGAAGGGGGGGTGTTGGCGAACGAAAATTGTTGACGTTGTTGAGGCCGTATACTCCAACGCTAGGAATCTAGCACTAGGACCCTGGAGCGGTTATTTTCTGCATTAGCGCTAGATTCGGCAAAGTTCACATCGCGCCAGAACATCTGAACAACACACACTTATAATAATTTAATGCCTCCCCTCATAAAATTCCAGACATTTAAAGACATTTTTAGGCCTTGAATATGGAAAACTAAATTTAAGACATTTTAAGACTTTTTAAGGACCCGCGGGTACCCTGGAAAAATAACGTAGCTATTGTCACCAGCCACTTTCCCTCAAACTGGACATATATAGACTTACCTCCCCCTGACTATATCTCAGATTTGCCACCAGTTCAGAGACCAGTCCACCAGCCCTTTGGCACCATGCACTTTATCCCTGTCCCATTTACCTACCTCACACCCACTCACACACACTGTACATACTGTACTTATATTTTTATATTTCATACCTTATACTGTTATCTATTTTACATTTTTTTACCTTGTTTATTTAATGTCTATTGCCTGGCTTGCACCATGACCGTCTTGCACTATGTTGTCCTGCACTATGTTGTATGTAATTGCTGCTGTGATATTTTGTAGTATGTAATTGCACTGAAGCCTAGCCTAAAAGTGTTTCGTTGTGCTGTACAACCTTGTTTCAGCATACTAAAGTTGAATTGAATTGAACTGACCGTTCTCCCCATCAAGATCATATGTGATGCTTCCCACCTCATCACAAATGTTGAAGCCAGATGGCCAGGATCTGTGTATGATTCCACACTGTACAACAAATCTGAATAGAGTAGGCCTGAGGTAGTTATGCTAGTTATTCACATGCAGTGTAATAGTTAAATCATTGCAAACCCTAGTGTGATTATAGGACACTATGACAGCCTCCTTTATGGAGACAGAGAGTATCCCTCCCTGTCCTATAGGCCTACCTTATGACTCCCCATTCAGATCCTGCACCTGGACCACAGTCCCGCTACAATCAGGCCCACAGCAAAACCAGGGCAAGAATTTAAATGACCCTAGGAATCCTCGAGGCCAGGTTCCAGTGCCTGAAGGGGTTCAGAGTAACCCCTGATAGGGCGTGCCACATAATAATGGCATATGTGATATTACACAACATTGCAACCATCCAGGAAGAGTGACAGCCTACCATCTCTGACATGCCCACAGATGAGGAACCTTACATGCATGTGGGTGACAACAGAGATGGTGGAGTTGTCAGAGACTCCATCTGCAATTACTGCTTTCCACATTAAATCATGCACCACCACCCACCCCACCATCCACCCTGTAACCTTTTAATATACATTACAGTCAAATTCACTGTTATGTTTCATTATTTCATTTTTCCTGTAAATAAATATATTTTAGAATATATTTTAAGAATAAGATATAGTTATGTACAGCCATACCACTTTGTACTATATTTTTATACTTTTATACTATTTTTATCTGATGCCATGTGTGTTTCACACCACTCAGATTAGACCTGGAATCAGTAAGTGTTCAAATAAAGAAATATTTAAAAACTCAATACAGTATTATAAAGGTGGAGAAAATAATAATATAATCGCACCCTTCTGCTAAATATAAAAATATTATTTTCACTCATGCATTAACTCTGTTGGCAATTTTTTGACATGCTGACTGCCTTTCTCCAGCAGCTACCGCAGTATTACATTTATGTTTAATAATATCTAAATATTCTGCATATACAGTCATTAATACTTTAAGCTACAATGGCGTGAAATACGATGCTCAGCTGATTTTCGCGTTTAAGTCCATAATAAATCCTATTTATCTGCGTTCCATTAAGAATGCCTTTTATAGTTACGCGTGAAAAAAAAAAAAAAAAAAAAAAATAGTTACGCGTGAACGCGCTTCTGTCTGGGTCAACCTACTCAGAGTTAAGCGACGCTGATTACTTTAACTCCGATCAGCCGTTTTGGAACCGAAAACTCTGAGTATGTCAGATCGGGGTAAGACAACTCAGAGTTCAGGGTTAAGTTTAGAGTTTGTTAAACCCGCTTTCTGGAATACCCCCCAGGTCTTCAGTGTGGGTCAATGTTTCATTTCTAATGTTTATGTTGAAGTCCGAGTCCTGTATGTTTCTATCTGAATCTTGCGAGTACTACTGTTTGAATGTTGATGTGTAAATTAGGTCTTGCATGTGCTTCCGTGTCAATGTGGTATGTCTTGCTTCTGTTCGTATGCTGATGGTTAAGTCTTGCCTGTACTTCTGTTTGTATGTTTAACTCTAGTCTTGCTTACCTTCGGTTTTGAGTTTATGAATCTAGGTTTTTCTCGTGCTTTGCTTTCAGTGTCATTCTCCTTGTTAAAGTTTGTTGTGTGTACGTCGTTAAAGTTAAGTGTGTACGGTGTGTTTCAGTTTCATCAAGTTTCCATTCGTTGTGTTTGAGTTTGCCTGGTGTTGTATATGGTTAGTGTCGGTTTAGTCACGTTACCTTGTTATATTCTAGCTGTGCGTTGTCCTGTGAGTTTGTGTTTAGTCACGTACTCTTATGGTCTTCGTTTCTGTCTGTTCTGCTAATGTTTCGTGTTTAGTTCCAGTATCCCTGTATTGCCCCTTGTTATGTTTTGGTATGTTCATCTTTATCTACATCTTGTAAATATAGTTGTTTTGAGTCCACTCGGTTCTGTGTTGTGTTCATCTGTTAGTAGTCTGTGTTGGTGCAAGTGTTAAGCATGCCGCATAAGAATAGAGTGATCCGTGTAGGCACTCTACGGTTAGCCAGTATGGCTACCCCTAGCAGCCTTGAGTCCCGCTCTCTAGCGCCAGTGTGTCCGCCCCCTGGTTATACTACCACCCCAACGTTACACCTAGGTTGTTTTACAATACCTACTTTTTGATAATTTTATGTTTACACATCCCAACATGGTTTATTTACCTGTTATGTATTTCAAATATTTGTGTTAAGTGCAATTATTACATTCTAGATGAATGCAGTGACCTAGCTGGTGACATAATGTACCTGGCAACAAAATTCTTCCCACAGAAAAAAATGGTTCAAGCCTTGATTGAAAGTGGCAATGTCCATGCTGCCATGGCCAAAACGGAGGACTGTAGGTAATAAAGAAATACTATGTGTGGCATTAACTGAAAGAATCAATGATCAGTTTAAATATTAATTAAAGTTAAACACTGCTTTTCATTTCAATTGCAGGAAGAAGTTGGATGCTGTAAAGAATGATTTAGAGGCCAATTGGGAAACATTTGATCTGTCAACTCATGGTCTTGGCCCTGCTGTTATAAAAGGCACTTTTGCATTGATGCATGTCTTAAAGAACAAATGAGAGCACTGAAATCAATTGATTACATAGATGAGTATGTTTTTTTTTACCTCTTTATTTTGTATTTGCAAAAATAGTTTAAGTAATACTTACTTTATGTCCTTGCATATTTACATAATTTGTGAGTACATTGTTGATAGGAACATGGAAAAATTATGTATGTCAAAGTGGAAATAAGTGTTTAAATAAAGACTCAAGAGGAGCAAGGTTTTCTTCCCATTTTATTTGTATTTAGTCTTTAAATTGCCTTCGCCCGGAGATGCTGGGATTGGCCCCCCCATGATTGATCCAGCCCCCCCATGACCCCGACTAGTGGGATTAAGCGGTTCAGATAATGGATGGATAGTCTTTAAATTGACTGCCACACTGTACAGCTGCCATGTACAGAAAATTTTAATATACTATCATTATGGTCCACTATGGACATCATCAAATTCTTTCAAATGTGTTGCAGCTCTAATTTTTATTTTTCCTTTGTTTCGCTCAAACATAATTCATACTGACTGTACATCTTGCCTTTTTTACTTGTTGCCGATAGACATGTAGTGCACTGCGCCACTACTCTTGAGAAAACAATATGTTTGCACATAGAACCACTTTTGGATCTTCTGCAGTCACACTTGACCATCACCAAATCATCTCTGTGAGACTGTGCACTCGTATCAGGTGGAACAAAACAGGTTCCAGTTTCAGTTATGTTAACTTTTGAGTCTAGTCCCTTCTCAATCATAGACTGGACCGCATTAGAGAAGTCATCGGTATTGACTCCCTTGATTCGTCCAATGTCTGCTAGGTCATCCATGTAACTTAAGAAAAAACAAAAAATCAGAAACAGTCAGTCAAATGGAAATCATTCAGTGTAGCAGGAAACATCTAATACAATATGGACACTTTGTTTTTTAAGACAATAGTAAATGCTACAATAATCTTACATACCAGTAATATTTCTGAACATTGCCACACAGCAAGCAAAGGAGCTGATCTATCCGCCTGTTAGCATTCCCCTTCAGGAACTGATATTTCATTGTGAGAAAGAATCTATGAAAGGAAGAAATAAACACATTACCCCAGCAACAGTAAATCAACAGCATCACAACAGTAAATACATTTGCAATAATAATATTAGTTATGTTTTAAGTAATCTATGACCAATGAAATTTTGTTTTTTCAATACCAGCATGTTTCAGATAGAAAATCTAGATTTTGGAGTAAGATTTTAAAAAGTGCCCAGACTGGGTTGGCACATCATGGTAATGTAAAATATGAATCTCAGGCAATATACTTCCTAAAAATAGTTATCTCTGTCATTTCGTGTTTTAGTATGGGTGTGCATGTTGATTTTATAAAAAAAACATTCATTTGCCTATGGAATTGTGATTGTACTTCAGTGATGAGAAGGAATGTTCCTTCTTACAAGAAACATTGTTTGTTGTTTGTCTCACTGTTTTCGTGATTGAATAATCTACCAAAACTGGACCACAGCTCCCCAGAAGAAATCTACATGCTACATTTCTCTTGCTTTAAGAGCAGCACTACACTATACGCTACATTTCTCCTGCCTTAAGAGCAGCACTACACTACATGCTAAATTTCTCCTGCCTTAAGAGCAGCACTACACTACATGGTGTCACGTTGAGGACCCCGGCCCCTCCCTTTTGGGCATGTGTCAACGTTGTCCACGTGCTTTGTCTGCGTCAGTGGATATCTGTGGTTAGGGTTATGTCGTGTGATCAATAACTCTCACCTGTGAATCGTCTCGTGATCACATGGGGCTAATGTGGTTTGTCTATTTAATGTGCGCTCACGCAGTGTCCTGTGCTCGTCGTTGTCTAAGTATACACGTTGTGTGTGAATGAGTCCGTGTTACCCGTGCGCTAGAAAACGCTATTGTTTGAAATAAACTGTCAGTGACGTATAACGCAAGCAGGATTCGTGTCTTGTCCTTGCCGCCGCACCGAACGTCACACATGGTACTTTTCTCCTGCCTTAAGAGCAGCACTACACTACATGCTACATTTCTCTGGCTCGTTTAGCAAAAAAAAAAAAAAAAAGCTGCTAACACATATTAAAAATAGCTAGAAAAGTTATTGGCGAGTCAACACTGGGATTTTTCACTGTCAATGACAAATAGGAAATCTAGCTAGGAAGCTAGCTAAGCACTAAAATGCAAGTGTTACATGCCAATTCCCTAACTACATCTACTAAATCAAGCTAGCTAACTATACTTTTATTAGTCTGTAAATAATGTTGCCGTTCAGACATAATTGAAATAGCTAGCTAGCTAACGCAGGGTTGCCAACTCTCACGCATTGAGCGTGAGACACACGCATTTGACCGTTTTCACACGCTCTCACGCCACACTTCCGATATCTCACGCCGAAAAAAAAAATCTAATTTACCTCAGATCCACATATATGATTCAATACGTTACTAGTTCGCTAGCTCTGGCGCCATCCACCGGCGATATAACACTGAATCTGTGTCCATTTTACGTTCGCCACCCCCCCCCCCCCCCCCCCAACAACTTTCATTCGCCCCCCCGCTCAACAAAATACACTCGCCACCGGCTCCAGGTTAAAATCTCACTCCAAGCGAACGTCAAAAGTTGGCAACCCTGCTAACGTTAGTGAAACTACTGTTAATTGAGATTAAAAAAGTAGCTAGCTAGCGTTTACCTTGTTAGCCTTATAAAGGTTACCTTACTTGATTCAACCTAACTCATTGATATAAGCCCAAATAAGCAATTAAAACAAATTGAAATGAAAAATGCTTACCTTTTGGTACATTTCTCAGGTGCACAGTCGAAATCTCATAGTGACAGTTCTTTGTTGTTTTTGGTCCCGTCAATTTGGGTTTTTTGGGGATGCTCCTGCCTTTTTCGCTACAGCCTCCTCTACAATGTGATTGGTTATCTCTCTGAACCAATCATTTTTCGTTCTGCCCTCAGAACACTTTTGAGTAACTAAAACTCCCATCTGCACAGAGAACTCAACGCACAAAACGAAACTAAACTGAACACTTGGTAGAAAGTAGAAACAAAAACGATGCGGAAACGCATGAAAAGCAAAATAACGCATGAAAAGCAAAATAATAGAAAAAATCAACGCATGAAAAGCAAAATAATAGAAAAAATAACAAAGGCAACTCAAAAGACGCAGAAAAAACTCATCGCATAAAACGAAAGAAAGAACACCAGGGGAAGAATCTGGCTACAGGCAAAAACGCCGCAACAAAACAAAACCTTCCCAAAATAAAACCTTCCCAAAATAAATGAATAACAGATAGGAAGAGAAACAGATGGAGGAAAATTTGAGATAGGCCAGGTAGCAGCGCAGGAGACAGTAACTCGAATAAGTGATAGGATTTGCAAGACAAACGTAAAGACAGCGGTAGGTGGCGAGACACCTCACAACACAGCGCAATGACAGAGATCGCAGAGAAGGGCTGAAGTTGCACCGGCATGACCAAAACGAATCAGCAATGATCCGTTACCACAAGCTTCCATAAGAAACCATGGCAACAGGTGAAACGGATCATTGCTGATTGTGTCGATTCAGTCTAGGACTGACTCGCGTGCCTCTTGTGGAGGTAGAAGGTGTGGCATCCGAGCCAGCCCTGACACTCTCACCATGACTATTGCCAAATCAAAGGTAATCTTGGAGTAACAGATTAAAAAGCATGTGTCGTACTTATTTTGCTGGTGGCTGGTGCTAAACATGTGACTCGTTTGTGTCTAAGAAGGAGGAATTCCACCTCCTAAGCTTTAAAATTATGGTCTTCTCAGGTGTAAAAGAGGTTCAGATAACACAAGAGGGTTAGATGCTCAAGATGCTCAAACTTCCTGATCAATTGTTAATGCTGTATTTATGGGTGTATATTTGACATCCCTCTACATACACACACTGTAAACACCACTGCTTTGTTTAGCCTACATCACTCTACATACTCATATGCAAACTACAAACACCACTGCTTGGTTTAACCTACATCCCTCTATGTACACACACGTAAACTACAAACCCCACTGTTTGCCTTAGCCTACATCACTCTACATACTCATATGCAAACTACAAACACCACTGCTTGGTTTAACCTACATCCCTCTATGTACACACACGTAAACTACAAACACCACTGCTTGGTTTAACCTACATCCCTCTATGTACACACACGTAAACTACAAACCCCACTGTTTGCCTTAGCCTGCTAGGCAGCCCACATCCCTCTACGTACACACATAAACTACAAACATATGAAACACATGTATTCACAATGTTTGCAATCACACTAAACATTAGTGTATAGGGCCATTAATGTGGAGGAGTGGTGGGCAGAGTAAAGTGTGTGAAGGATCACTAGTGTTCTGCAATCCCCCCCCCCCCCCCCCATCTGGAAAAAGAGGAACAGTCTCTGACCTTTTCTTATGGTTTCTATGGCAACTAAAAAAAGGGGGTAAGAATTTCAAACATGTTTAATAAGTTTCCCTTTGATATCTTCTGGCATGAAAGGCAAAGTGCCAAGCAATTAAACAGAGCTCTAGCAAAAATAAATAAATTTATATAAATCTTCACCTGCACCATAGAAATTAAGACAGGTCTTTACTGACACTGTTTTCAGTCGAGATGATCTAGATACTGAAATTATGTATGTAATTGCACAGCTACTTCTAATTGTTACAATTGTGTTGCTGTTGGTTTTTTAGAATTGTGCCAAATGGAGCCTTTTGAAACTACAGCAGGGTGTCTCACTACTTACAAAACTGTCAATCACCAAAGCAGTATTTCTGTTAGGAACAGCACGTGACCACCAGAGTTATTCCATACACCTGCTGCTCGTTCCACATTTCACGAATACTTAAGCTTCCCCCTCTCACTTCCGGGTTGTGAAGTATTGTTGCCATGCCACTTACCAAGCGTTCTATCTCCGTGATTGATCTCCTGTGTTCTGACCTCCGCTCTCGTTCCAGACCTCGTACCTAGCCTAGCCCTTGTGTACCTTCAGCCCTCTATCTACCCGGCGTGACCCTGGACCGTACTGACCTCGACTACAGCACCCATACACATCTCACGCTCAGCGGAGTTATTCGTCTGTTTGAGTACTCTGTATTCACGTCACAAATAAAAACTACTCTATTCCGCAATTGGATCCTTGTCTGCCTGGTTGGTTCGTTACAATTTCATTTTATATGTCAGGATTTTCACTGGAATTGTAATCTTGGTTATTTTGCATTTCAATGAAAATGAAGGAAAACAGGAATATTTTGTCTTTAAAATTCAATGTTAATTAATTCAAAATTCAAATTCAATTAATTGTGCACAATATTTGACCAGATATATTAATAAGGTAAAAGTCACTTTTAGATTGCTTGTTCACTTCATTGTGATGCTTCACACAAATGCTTGGTTTATGTAAAAAAGTAATCAAACTCAAGATTCAGGCATATGTGACATTTTAGTTTAAAAAATGTCATCTTTGCAATAGTAGGTTGATATATCAAAACCTAATTTTATAGTGAACTGTAAGTAAGACCTCTCTAATGTTCCCACTACTGATTTAAATGTTTTGTTTTAGGAAATTCAGATGTATTCTTATTGGCCTTGATACTGTTTTACTACATTCTGTGTTTTATTAATTTAGAAGTAGGACTTCTTATACATATTAAACATGAACCAGCACAATAATGCATTACCTTAAGTTACCAATGTAATAAGATATAAATGAATGAATGAATAAATAACTAAACAAACAAATAAAAATAATTCTAGCTCAAGTAATGGAAGCTCATGCCAATTATTTGTATAAATTTGTATAAATTATTATTTGTATAAATTATTTGTATAAATTTGTCGGTACAATATTACACTGTGTTATGTTTGATTCAACCCATTTGCTGTTGCAGAGGTGAACATAATCACAAATAAAATAAATCTCTCTGTCCGTTTCTACAAAACATTTTTAAGATTGACATCAGTGCACATACATATCAGGCAAATTTCTAGAAGAGCTTCATCACAATTAGAGCGATCTGCCCCCTTCTGAGTTCAGCATAATGGCTGTTATATCTGTTGATGTGGTAGTAGCTTCTTAACTAAATAAATGATAAATATCCTGACTGGCCTTAGGAAGAGCAATCTCTAAAACTTAATTTTTTTCCAGAAAAATTATTCATATTGAACACTGTTCAGCACCAGGAAGCTGGTCTTGCTAGCGGTCTAGGTTTTCATCTCTGCATTATTAATGTTAAATTGAAAAATCACTTTGTGGTTTTCTTGAGACAGGAACAATTTTGCTATTACTAATGCTGCATATGGGTATTTCATGTCAGTGCATTTAGTCTGTTCGTGCATATTATTAGCGCGTTGATCAAGGTCACTCCTTCAAGCAAATAAACCTATTTTGTAGCCTATTGCTTGGAAACGCTTCATGAAATCAGAGAAACATTATCTCCCCTTCAAAAGCCAATATGTGAAAACTGCATTATGTTTATTATAATTCAGGTTCCCTTATTTACAAACACAGATAACCATTAGCATTTGTTTCACATTGCCATGGTTCATCAGATTATCAACCACATGTCCTTGTCCTTCTAGTACTGTCAGTAGATTTATAGAATGGCTGGGGTAGTATTTCCAACCCCTATAGTTTTATAGCAAATAAACTGACAAGGTCACCACTGAGTTGTTGTGAAATGAAAACTCCTTTCAAAAGCATACATAGAAAATGTTGTGGTTCTTGGGTGAACAATCACTTTACGGTCCTCTGAAGACAGTCAAAGGCGAGAACATGTTCTGTTTAATTAAAATGCTGGATGATCCATGTCACCACTCTACAGGGTGACTATGCCAGTCCTTCTTGATTGTGAGCTTTATTAAGAATAAAGAGTTAGTAAAAACAGGCAACATCATTAAAGAAATAAATGAGCAAAAATGTTGCCAGGTACCACGCCTTAAAAGCCTGCAGGGGGCCGATTTTGTATTCAATTTATATCACTCAGGAAAATCTAAGAGTTTGCAGGTTGTGAAATGCAGCAGTAAGAGTTCTTTAAAAGCTGTGAAAGCTGAATCCTACTGAGATCAATGGACTCATTAGTGCTAATGGGATAAAAGCAAGACAACAAAAGACATAAACTGACATTTTAGCTGGTTTAGCCCAGCTCCTGTACAGCTCCCTCTCCCCCCTCCTCTCTCTCTCTCTCTCTCTCTCTCTCTCTCTCTCTCTCTCTCTCCTTAAACTCGCCGAAGGTTAATCATCAATGGGGCCTGTAAGCTCCCAAATCTGTGAAAATTAATTAGACATTGGATGGATTCAGAGAGTGGTCATCAAAATACAGTTGCTTTTTGTAACTATAAATGTGACTACACGGACAGCAAAACCAACAGCAGAATTGTTCATATCTTTCATAGTCAGTAAATCTCTATGACAAAGAATATATACTGTAACCAATAACATACACTGTGTGTTTAAAATAGCTACTATAATGGGCTCCATGGTACTTACTATAATGGGCTCCATGGTACTTTGGACTAGTTCTAGTTCATGTATGATTTACAAAATATTGACATTAGCTCTCATGTAATAAACAATCTAGTTGGAATTAGTGGATCACTATTTAGTACATACATCATGAGCTACATCATCAGGTCTTTGTTTTCTGGGTTGGAGTATATTTGAAAAAAAAAAAAAGCATTACAATGCTACACAGTAAATCTTTACCACGAATCAGCCTTCAAAACTTTAATAAAACAGATATGAACAGACAGTGACATCACAACAGAGGCACTGCACAAGATTCCCAAATATCCATCCATTCTTTAAAATCCTAACCACGTTGAGATCGTGAGTCTATCCTTTAATTTCCGATGCCCAACAAAAGGTGCATGCCAGCACCCTGGGCACATGCAGAAGGCTGATAAAGTTGTTATTGGCAAATGTCCTTGGTGCCGACAGAGCACGAGTTTAGTAATCCCTCTGTAGTCTCAGTGCTCTCCTATTAGTCTCCCAGGACTCCATGACTCCCTGCAACAATCAGTGGCTGCTCAGGAGCTGATAACACAGCCACTGCTCTAGCCGCTGATCTGCTCAATGGCAGACTGATGGCAATTATCACGGCTACAGAACAGCTACTGCTACCTTTCCATTTCTCAAGACAGCCCCCAAGGTTGTGGAAGGAGGGAGGTGTCCCCATTCAATAGCCTTTGTTCTTGGTCAGTGACCAGAATTTAGGGTATGGGAGAGAGAAGTCAATCTGTGCATCCATGGACTCCAAATGACCCTCTCACTTCTGCATTACTCCCTATTGCCATTTCATCTTGGTTTAATTAAAGATGCTTTGGCAAAACCGAGTAAATGTTTTGTGCCAATGAATCTCCAGTGGAGTTGCAACAAGGACACACATGCCGGTCTTCAGCTGTAAGTGTATCCATGCACCAAGTCATGTAGCTATAAATGATGGTTTTGCACTAATTAAATGCAACACTCCATTGCATTCTTACAAAAACATAGTCAATGCCCAAATACCAATGTAAACCATTAGTGGAAAAAAACTATTTATTAAATTAAGATGTGCTTGTTCACATTATTGTCATTCTGGCAGCCCTCAGGGCAACCCTGTCGAAAGAAAGACAGGACAGCAGCCAAATCTGGGGGGTGACAGTCAGAACAGGAGTGGACAAGACCTTGAGTGTTTTCTTTGCCCATGTCAGTCTCCACAGTGGGGCCATGGCATACGTCTGAACTCCTGACCCTGCTTGTCACACCCGCTGATGGGTCTCACCTACGCGTTTCCTCAGGTGACAATAACGCCCATCTTTTTTCATTCCTGCAGTATGATGTGGCCCCTGCTCTGGTGTGTGTTGCACACCAGCAGAGGGATGAAGTATTATCCCTCCTCACATCTGACATAACAACTGGCACAGAGAAGTTGCTTTCTATTTCGAATGTGACTATTTTTTGGATGGACACTGTTTTCATTAAAAAGAAGGGAAAATAAAATAAAACAGGACAAAGTGAAAAAACATCTGACTAAGTAAATGTTTTGTTTTCATAACAAAGCAGACGAGCAAAAATTATTCTTGGGGTGAGGGTTAAAACTTTAGGGTTTTATTTCTTTAAAAGTTTTATAAAGTTCTTTAATGATAAGATTGATCAAATTAGGGAAAAAATTTGTCATGTTCTCCCTCCTTTCTTACAGACAGAACATGTTCTAAAGTTATTTCAGTCTGGACTTTGACCCCACCACAGCACTGAAACCGCACTGACTAAAGTAGTAAATGATCTCTTAATATCCTCTGATAAAGGACACATTTCTTTTCTTATACTATTAGACCTTAGTGCTGCTTTGAACACCATTGATCACAACACTCTACTGGATAGGCTGGAGACACTCAATGGCATAAGAGGTCAAGCACTCTCCTAGTTCAGATTCTACCCGACAGATCGTTATCAATTTGTACTTGTAAATAACGAATGTTCAGTACGTGCAAAGGTAATATATGGTGTCCCTCAAGGAGCTGTATTGGGCCCCATATTATTTTCATTGTATATGCTACCAATGGGCACAATCATTCATAAGCATGGTATTAGCTTCCATTGCTACTGTAACGTTTCTGAACAGCGGGAGTGACGCAATTGCAGAATTTTGAATATTTATTGTATGCAAGGTAACAGAACACTAAACCACACCACAACAGACAGAAAGGGACTATGCTAAACACAGAGGGGAAGACACTACTAAACAGGTAAGCAATACAACTTAAAAACCAGACTATACACGAGAACATAACTCAGCAGGCCAGGCAAACATGACGAGAGGGGATACACAAATAAGGCACGAATACTAGGGGGTGACTAGTAACAAGTAACACCAAACCATGAACTAAACAGACAACGAGCGAACTAACAACAAACACCCACTAACGACAATAAACACAATACAATGGAAGATTAAACTAACAAGAAATAACTAGCTGAATAGGCAAAGAAACCAGAGAATCACAACAGGAAAGACAAAGACAGAACTAACCATACCGGCACATGAGGAAACGAAGGGAAGACACAGGTTACTGAGCTTGGAGGGGAGCATGGCAGATACAACAAACAAAGACTGACACAGGAGTAAAACACCACAGGGATTAAATACACTGAGACAGGGGAGGTTAACAAGACTCAGGTGCGGGCACTAAAGACAGGGGCGTGACAGACAGAAGGAGAAATCCTGGGAACGGGGAAGTTGGGCAGGGAGGAGGGAGGGGCTGGATGTGACAGCTACGTAGATGATCCTCAGTTGTATATATCCTCCAATCTGGATGATGTCAATACTACTCCCAAAATTCAGCACTGCATCCAGGAAATAAAAAACTGGATGGCGCCTAGTTTTCTTCTTCTAAATTCCGGTAAGACTGAGGTGTTGCTTCTTGGACCCAAAGCTGCTAG